>NC_056728.1:1072075409-1072152722 GCF_019279795.1 Protopterus annectens | reverse complement strand
TGATTTGTTCCAATTTGTCAATGAATGTAATGAGGTTGACCTGCTAGGCTTAGTGACCATGGATGTCATATCCCTGTTCACATGCATTCCCAACAATCGAGGTGTTGAAATGGTCAAAGACTTACTATGTGAGACGCTATCAGCCACAGAAGCTGATTTTCTGAGCCTATTACTTGAGATAGTCTTGGAGAATTATTTTTTCATCTTCCAGGACACTATTTACAAACAGACCACTGGCATAGCCATGGGCACGAGCTGCGCCAATACATATGCCAACCTAGTCATGGTGGCATGGGAGAGAGAGGTCTTCCTTGCCTGTCCCCTAGTCGTCTTCTACAGACGATTTGTGGATGACCTCTTTCTCCTTTGGCGTGGCACCCATGATTCCTTTCAAAAAATTTTTGCCAGTGTTAATGCACTACAAGGGTTCCTGAAGTTCACTATGGAATTTTCGATGACCTCGATTGATTATTTAGATGTCACCATATACAGGGAAGCCAGTATGCTCAAGACCAAAGTCTTTAGCAAATCCTGCTATATGGCATCATTTCTTTCTCCATATAGCATGCATCAACCTAGGACGTTTGACAATATCATCAGAGGCCAGGCATTGAGAGTCTCACGCCTGTGTTCAGATGACACATCTTTTCAACGTGAGCTATTGGTCCTGAAAGACCATTTCCGTAACAGAGGTTATGACCATGGTCAAATTGAGTATGCATGTCAAGGCGTTATTAGACTAAGGCATAGTATAGGTCAACCTTATTACTCAAACTATAAGCGTACTTCATTTCACACATTGCACACTGTTTAACAGACCCCGTTGGTAATTCCTTATGCCAAGAATTTGCCTTTAGTCCAGAAAGCGATATTTGACAACTGGAACATGTTGACTGTGGACAGTGACACACAATCAATAGTAGGAAATTGTCCTCGTTATGTGTATAGCAATGTTAAAAATTTGAAACAACATCTTTGTTTTCCATCTTTATCTATGTCCAACAATTTGACAACTAGTCTTCCATTTGGTACTAATAAATGTGGGCACTGTCCCCAATGTGCCTATGTCGACACTTCTAGACTTTTTCGAAACTCGAATGATGGTAGACTTTGGGAGATCAAATGCAACGCAGACTGTAATACACGTAATATTGTCTATGTGGCTACATGCCAACTTTGTTTCATGTTTTATGTTGGCAAATCAAATAGGTCATTGAGAGAGCGTATCCGTGACCATCTTTATTGTTTTGCCAGGCATGATGATTGTAGCGCCATTTCTAAACATATGCTTCTTTATGAGAACCATATGTTTCTATTCCAAGTTCTAAATGTCCAACCCATTAATCCCAGAGGTGGTGATTTGATTAATCTTACAGAAGCAGCAGAGACCAGATGGATCCTCCGATTAGCATGACATCGGGGGAGAGGTCTCAATGAGTCTGTTTCGATTAGACCACAATTAAAAGCTAGACCTATCAAGTAATTTGTTTGATGTGTTTTAATTTTTACTTTTTATAAGTAATGCATTAGATATATTTTTGACATGCAGTTACACATTTAGTTCTGGTATCTTTTACAGCATCATTCATTTATTTAATTGTGCTTATATGCATTACTAGTTTAACTAATGTCATGGTTTATTATTGGTCACATAATCCTTTGTAGTTTTAATATGAGCACTATTTTCAGACAGTGTAATATTAGTTAGAAATTAGTTTGTTATGAATTAGCTGAATTGTTAAGTACAAGCTTATTTAACTGTGTTTATATGCATTACTAGTCTTACTGATGTCATGATTTATTATTGGTCACATGATTTATTGTTCCTCTGTAGTTTTTAATAGTAGCACTATTTTCTAGATAGTGTTATGTTAGTTAGAAATTAGCTCATTATAAACTAGTTGAATTACCAGGTACAAGCTTCTGTTATGGAAACGATGTTGTATATCAATTCATATCTATGACAGCGATATGCTACTTTCAAGACAGTGAAACGTTAGTTAGATATTGCCTGCTATAAATCAGCTGAATTCGCCAAGAATATGTTATTTTTAAGACAGTGAAATGATAGTTAGATATTAGCTTGTTACAAATTAGCTGAATTCGCCAAGCATATGCTTTTGTTACGGAAGTCACGTCATTTGGATAATTTTTCTTTGTAATTTTTCTTTGTGTTTACACGCTAAGTCATTTCTATGACAGCGATGTACTATTCAGACATCGGCGTGTAATGACTTGGCTAAATTTGTTAAGTATATGACTTTGCTAAGGAAGTGACGCTATTTAGATAACTATGGGAAATGACGTTTTTTAAAGTTTGCACTGATTAAGCTCTCCAAAGAAGTCCTTGCATTTTCTGTGAAGTTCTAGTAAGTGCATTTCTGAATGTGTCGTATGGTAAAAAATAAGCAAATAATTTTCTAATACTTGACGAGTTTCACTTGGAACAATGCAGCTCTGAAATACTAAAAGATCAAATATGGGCAGGAATTGATCAGGTTTTTGACAGTTTATTTACTTGTCTGCAAATCCTTTTTTGACAGTGTTAGCCCTACTAAGCTAGTGGTCTCTTTTCAGGAAAGACCCGAAGTGGTACTTACACTGTTACAGGACATTCTGGCCACGGTATCAGGATCATTTAAGTCCAGTTGAGATAAACCAAGCAGGGGGTTCCTCAGTTTAACATCTCATCCAAAAGATGGCACACTCAGGAGTGAGGCACACCCCCTTATGCTGCACTGCAGTGGCAGCAGTCCATCAACCATGTATGGTCTTCTGCAACAAAGCAGAGTGCTACCTGCTGTGCCACTAACACTGCACTGACATATGCAGCTAAGCTAGAACCATGCATTCTCTAATCTTGTTGTATAGCTACAATTCTTGCAAAGTGTTCTTTGATGCAACACTTTACCAAACGGTAGAAGATTACAGTACAATTTTAAATGCATAACGCAAAATATGCTCTTAAACATAAAATAAAGAACAGAACTTACTTGTGTAGCTTTCCAGTGATCTCTAGCTGTTTCTTTTTTTCTCTTTCATATGCTTTTTCAACCTCTCTGAATTGTTGTTTGATCATTTCCAAATTAGAAGCCACTTCTGCATGACTGGCTTTTTCTACCTGAAGTGCTCCTTCAAGGTCACGAATCCGAAGCTACAAATTTAAAGGAAAAAAGTACCAAGAAGGGTTTGCTTACTAAAAGCAGTCATCAAACTATAACAGTCAATTTTTTCACATGGATACCTCACTGAATGCAATGATATATTTTCAAAGACATGGATGCAGTCATAATCATCTATCTTGGATAACTGCATGGTAGTTAGGGAATTGAGGAGGAATAAAACATGTAACACTGCTAAGTACAGCACTCTGTGAACATATTAAAGTTAATCAGTCATGCAGACGCACACTATATGTATATATATATATATATATATATATATATATATATATATATATGTATATAAAAACACATGCAGACACATACAAACAAAGAAAAATAGTAAGCACTACCCCCAAGTTCTGGAGTTTATTTATTAGCAAATGCATATTAATACCATAAGATCTTTGCACACGAAAGTGTTTTCTTGTTGCTTACTTACTTTTCTCTGGGTCTTCAATGAAAAAAGCATTGTTCCAACCTGTACTTACTGGTAAGCAAAGGCAGACAGATAAGCAGAGATGGACAAATAAAATATGAAGACTATAACATCAGTTGCTATCTGCAGAAGGTTTTAGATACAGACAAATGCTACACTCACTTTTTGTGTTCCTAGCATTATGTAATGGAACATGAAATAAACAGAAGTCATAACCAGCCACCTTACATTTTCAACTTAGAGTTTCTGATTCAAAATATCATTAAGAAGAAAGCCATAAAAAAACACAAGGAGTCAGATACCCAAGGAGACCAAATAAGTTGCTTAAACACTACTGTATTCAGTGTACTACTCTAGTGGACCAACAAACAAAATCATGATAGTAAATAAATAAAATTAAATTGATCCCAGTTCACTTATCTCAAAGAAAACATCTCGGGTTTTAAAGCTTAAAGTCAATGTAAACAACAACATGCACATTCTTAGGCTCATAGGCATTTCTATTAGTACTATAAATACCAATATAATAATAATAATAATAATAATAATAATAATAATAATAATAATAATAAAATAATAATAAGTATTACTAAGTATTACTTACATTACAAGAAAAAACATGTACAAGTGGCCATCAATAAATGTGATAAAGAACCTGTATAAGAAAATGTACTTTGATGCATAGTTACGACATCTACTTGGTTATTATCAGTGTTGTGCAGAAACATGTCTGGTTTATTCAAACATTTGATGGCAGAAGACAATAAATTCTACCTCCCCTCCATTTCTACTTTTCCCTGCTCATCTCTTCTCCATGTGTCCCAGTCCCAGTCCTCTTGAATGCCTCTATGAATTTCACCTCCACCACCCATTAAGATATGTCTTTTAATCAGATAGTAGCCGCCTTTATTCTCCAAGCCTGTCCAACTGTTTACATAGGATGTTGCTAGATGCAGCTACTGTCAACAATATTCAATGCCCACACTGAAACAGGAGAAACATTTATTTGATCTTTGAGGGAATGCTCCTCAGTGGGTCTGCAAATAGGATAACCTTCCCTCCTCTCTGAATCTGGTTATTGTCTGAAGCACAGTCATATGTCATGATGCAATAAAAGAATGCACCTGATCTCTGAGCCCACCAGTTCACCCCAACCAATAGGGAAGCCCATTTACACAAATCAAGGAAAATGCTGAAACTCTGACACATTGTACAAGGACGTAAAACTATATACTTGTCTGACTTACTGGGGACTATAAGGCACAGGGACATCCTCAGTGGGTATAAATCTGAGAAGCATCCCAAGCTGCAAACACCAAGTGAAGCAGAAGCAAGAAAACATCAGCAATGCAAAAGCTCAGAAAGGTGGCCCAATTCCTTGAGTCTGTCAAACTAATCATGACTGGTAAAAGGTGTGACCCTCCCCCAAAAAAAAACAATACCGGAAGCAGTCTTGGTGCTTTTGGAGCAGCATATTTAAATGCAGGATTCATCCACAAAGACAAGACAAAAAGTAAACAACACCATGCTTATCTACTGTAAACTCTTCTTTTCCTGGATCAAAGTAATTAAGAACAGCTGATCTGTTTTCCACAATTCATGCATTTACTTCAGCTAAAACCTGAAGTGGCAGAGCACATCTGGGATGTGAAGGGCTTTCTCTTGCAAAAATACAGTTGTGTAAATTCTTACCATAACAGTAGATGTCTTTCTCATCACTGTTGCAGTAGTCTTAATGTGAGGGAACTTCCCTGAAAAGAGTGGCCCAAGTTCTGGTCAGTATACCAAAGCCTTAAGTTGTTAAAGATACACCATACGTCACATGTATGTTCCCCACACTAGGCATAGGCCATAAAGGTGATGTCCAGATGTATCATGCTCAGAACTGAGAGCCCCAAGAGAAATGCCAGCCCTAGGATAGCAGAGGGTAACATACACATCCAGAGGGACAAAGGACCAGGGGGGGGGAGGAAGTGAATACTGCAACAGTGAAGAGAAGGACATCTATTGTTATGGTAAGATTTTACACAACAGTAATATGTTCTTCCATTTCACTGTTGCAGTATTCTTAACATAAGGGAGAGTGCAAAAGCTCGGGAAGAAGATGGGGGGGAGGAAGGGCCAGCAGCACCTTCTAGGAACCCATGAAGAATGGCCCTAGCAAAACCAGCTCTAGCTCTGGACATGACATCCAACTTGTACTGCTTGGTAAAGGTATGCACAGAAGTCCAGGTAGATGCCTCAAGAATAGAATTAGTATTCAAACCCTTGAAAAAAGCAACGTAAAAAGACACAGCCCTAGCAGAGTCAGCCTATACCATAGAAGGAAGGATCTTACCATGATAAGAATAACATCAAACCTAACAAGTGAAAAAGAGACAACTCATTCAACACCTAGACATAACAGAATTAGTACAAAGGGACACTCTGTCCTTATGAAAAACTAAAAAAATAAGGAACAGCCATAAGGGCTTGAAGCTCAGACACACATCTGGTAGAAGTAAGGGCTAACAAAAGAACAGTCTTCCAAGAGCAATGCTCTAAGGAAGCTGAAGCTGCAGGCTCAAAAGCAGCCTCTCTCAATTAATCCAAAATAAAACTAAGATTCTAGGAAGGAGGGACAGGCTTCCTGGGAGGTCTAATACTTAGAACACCTTTAAGAAACTGTTTGGTCTCGAACATAGAGGCCAAAGGAAGAGCTAAAGGCAGGCAAGCAGAAACAGCTGACAGGTGGGCTTTAATAGAAGAATACTCCAACCCAGCAACTGAGCAATTCACACAAACAAGAGAGAACTAAAGGAACATGCACAGTAAGTGGGTCCAGGTTACGAGAAAGACACCAAACAGAAAACCTAACCCATTGGACAAGTAGGATTTTCTAGTAGTGGGTTTCCTGGCCTCCTGCAGAACCCAAACCACGTCCTCAGAAAAAAGGTGCCTATAGGGAATCAAAATTGTATCACCCACACTGTCACAGCTGAACAGTGGACAGGTGGGGATAGATGAGAGATCCCTTGTCTAGTGTAAGAACATCCACCCTGTGAGGTAACTTGTGATGACTACCCTTGGCCAAATGCACCAATGCTGTCTGGGCCAAAAGGGAGTCACCAGCAAGATTGTGAGGGCATCCTGTTTTATCTTGAACATGACGTTTGGAATGAGAAGGGGGGAGAGAAGGCATAAAGAAATATCTGCTTCCGTGAAAAAGACATGGAAACCACCTTCCAAGTCAGAGGACATAGTGCCCTAGCACAAAATTGAGGAAGTTGCCTGTTCAGAGGGGAGGAAAAGAGATGTACTTGAGGAATACCCCACTGGTGGATAAAATACCCCACTGGTGGATAATATCCAAAAACACATCCCTGTGAAGCATCCACTCATGAGATTGTGTTATGGAGGACCTGCTCAGGGAGTCTGCCAAAAAATTCTGACTTGAAGGAATGTACACTACCTGAAGGGGTACTTGGTATGGAATAGCTAGCTCCCAAACCTAAAGTGCCAACCTTTAAAGATGGACCTTCTCCTCCTTGTTTGTTGACTCACATCACTGTGGTGTTGTCTGTAAAGATCTTTAAGGGCCCTGGAGAAAACAGAGGCTGGAAAACAATTTGAGCCAACAGAAGAGCTCTCATCTCCTTGATACTTATGTGGTCTTTCTGTTGCTGAGGAGACCAGAGGCCTTGCACCTTTAGGTTTCTGAAGGAAGCTCCCCCAACCTGCATCTGAGGCATCTGTGAAAAGCTCCTGAGAGGGAAGTAGGGGTTGAAAGGGGCACCCTGGATTCTAAGTCAGTTGGTGAATCCACCACTGAAATTCCAACTTGAGACATGGAAGAAGAGGAAATGGAAGCTATAGAGGACGAGAATACTGAAGCCAAACTGATTTTAGATACCACTGAAGCTTACTGAAGCTTTCTCAAGTGCACTTTGGAGAAGAGAAACATAGGGGTGTGGTGGATGCCATGAATCCCAAAGCCCTAAGAAATTCCCTGTCTGAAATCAAAACCAGAGGAAGAAAGGACTGAAAAAATGAGATCAGAGTCAAAGCCTTGGGAGGAGGCAGGGATGCTAGTCATAGGAACAGTCTGTATCCTGCATCCTAGACAAACATGATCCTGTGACAGGGATAGGAAGGACTTTTTAAAATTTACAGTCAACCCCAGGCTTTGCAACAGAGTCATGACAAACTGGAGGTGCTGTAAATGAATCTCTGGAGAGGAGGTTTAAATAAGCAGGTCATCTAAATAAGGAAAGATCTGAATGCCTTTGAGTCTGCAAAAAGCAATCACAGGAGCTAGACATTTGGTGAATATGCTTGGGGCAGTAGAGTGGCCAAAGGGCAAAGCAGAGAACTGAAAATGCCAGGAAGCAACAGAGAAAAGTAAGTACTTCCTGAAAAGGGGATGAATAGAGATATGGAGGTAAGCACCCTTGAGATCCAGAGAAACCATAAAAGCCTGAGGAAGCAGCAGAGGTAACAAAATCTGAAAGGATAACATTTGAAAAGAAGGAATCTTCAGAAAGGTATTCAGGTGAGAAAGATCCAGAATGGGTGTCCAAGTGCTCTCTTTCCTGGGGACCAAAACATTCTGGAATAACACCCCTTCCCCTTTGAGCAGCTGGAACCTCTTGAATAGCTCCCAGAGTCAAAAGACACCAAAACACCTCTGGAACAAAGTTCAGCTGGTCTTGAGGTGGCTGAGGAATGTCCACGAAAAGGGGAAGAGGTTTCCAAACCATGAAATACACTTGGTGATTGACAGAAATAACCCAGAAATTGGTTATGCTTAACCAGACAAGAAGAGACAGAGAAAGATGATGGGAAAGAGGAATGTGGCTGGGAAGAACCAGGTAGTCAGATAGCACCTGGTTTATTAGGAAAGGAAGGCTTCTGAGCAGGAGGGGTCTGGATAGACTTAGCTGGGGGAGCCGTCCTACCACCCCCTTCTTGCCTTTAGGAGGAAGGGCGAGACTGCTTTCTAACAAAAGTCGGTTTATTGGGATAGTTTTTCTGGAACTTGGGCATAGGGGAAACAAAATTATGTTTCAAGTCCTGTAATTCCTTGCCTTTTTCCTGCAGGGACTTGAACAAATCATCATCAGCAAGACCAAACAAAAATTTGTTGTCAGAAGAGTGTCCATCAACTTAGCCTTAATATCATCAGGCAGAGGTTAAAGCTGTAGCCAGGAATACCTCTAACACAGAGCCAAAAGAAGCAGCTGCTGCGTCAACTACATTTAATGGAATGGGGAGTTACCTGTGAAGAAGTCCCCAACTGGAACAAGGCAGAAGTTTTTCCCTCAGAATCAAGAAGGTCAGAAATGACAACCTAGCAAGCCTGAGAAAGAAGAGCAAAAATAAATCAGGTAACATGAGTCTGATAATTAACAGCCTGAAAAACAAGGGTAGCTGAAGTATAAACCTTTTTTACCCACCCTTCCATAGTCCTGCTGTCCTTAACAGAAGGAAGAAGCTTGGTAGAAGGCAGCAATTTAGGCGGCTTGTCAGCTGCCATAGAGGCCACCAAAGGGTCAGCAGATGGACATTTACAAAGGAATTTTCAGTCAACAGGCACTTTATAGGACTGATCAGGTTTTTTAGGAGCAGGGGGCTGTGAATTCGGGAGCCTGAGACACAGAAGAAAAGGCAACCAATAGAGCAGCCAAAACAGGAGGAACAGCAGAGGGTCTAGGAGACTCCATCTGAAGGAACTCCTAATACCTTCTCTCAACTTCAAACACTTGAGCACAATCACATTTAAACAATTCCATCATCCTGGAAATAGTATTCACAAAAGGAGATCCAGGACCAACAGACTCCTCTTCCTTAGAGCCATAATCCAAAGAGGAAGAAATCTGAGTAGAATAGGCCAAGGATTCCTCATCAGAATCTTCTTCTTCAGAGGAATCCTGTTCCCTAATTCTCTTGAGGGAGGAAGATGACTAAGGGGGAGCCAGGAAAGAGATTCCCTGAGGAGCTTCAAGGCTAAAAGACCACTGAACAAGCCCCGTGTAAACTTCTGCCATTCACTTGGGAGGGTCCTTGGCAGCAGGAGAGATCTGTTTTATTTTTTGCTTCTTTTTTAAGGGGTCATCCACCTTATAAAACTTAGAAGGCTCTGATATTAGTCTACATTCAATTATTGTAGTCAGGATTTCCTCCCGCACCAGTATCCGAGGAACCCCTCAGAGGCCCTTTGGTGATAATCAGCCATGGTTACCCCTGAACATCCAAAGCAGACATCTGCAAGGCCTCCAAGGACGTGCAAGAAGCCAGATCCATACTGGCCTCTGAACCAGTCATGGCAGAGGAATCCAGCACAGGAACCAGATGATCCTCCGGGGTTTCACCAGCCTCAACAGAGATGTACAGCGAGGCGGCACAGCAGAAGAATCTGACCTGGCTTGAAGTACCCTCCATAGCATCTTTCACTAAAAGCTTTAGACAGTAGTTCTCAAGCTAGATGGCTAGGGATGAAAGGTGACTACATAAGGTCTTTAGGACAAAAGCCTGACAACTAGTACAAGACATATGGTTGTGAGAAGCTCCTAAACAAAACAAGCATTGCTTGTAAAGGTCTTTATAGGGAATCTGTCTACCACACTGGCATTTATCTATTCTGGATGACATGAAACCCCACAATAACATAAATGCAAAAGAAAAGGATAAGCTAAAAACCCTAACAGGGCACTTATCTGAAAACAGCCAGGTAATCCAGCAAACAACTCGAGCAATCAGCCCAACAATCAAAGATGGCGTTTGGGCTGGCAGCAGAGAAACTCCAGAGGATATGTCCAGATGTCACCTTTATGCCCTCCATCTACTATGGAGAGCATACATGTGCTGTACAGCATATATTTAACAACCTAAAGGCTTTGGTATACTGGCCAGACACTTGGCAGGGTATCCTTCATGTTAAGAATACTGCAATAGTGAAATGGAAGGACATCTATCTCTGGCCAATTTCTGTCTCCACAGAGAAAACAAAGAGACAGATGATAAATAAAAGCTATACTAAGCTGAGGTAAATGTCTTTTGCATAAAAAAATGTAAAAGCTGCACAAAACTTAAAACTGTTAGTTCTATACAACATGAGGCAAAGGTATTTATAAAGCTCTTTAAGAATCATAGACTATTTTCTGTAAACTGTACTAAAACTATTAAAAGGTCATATGATTTCAGAGAGAACCCCTCGCAACAGAGCCTTTTTTTTCTAACTCTGTCATTTCCTGCCAAAGACTATGCTGACAATACATGAAATGCAAATGAATTTGCAGAGGAGTAATTTTGCAAACAATATACTTACAATTTAATAACTAAATCAAAAAGGAAATTGAGAAACCAATGACTCAATGAAAGGGGGATTTTCTAAAAAAATTACTGGGCAATTTCCAAATAATGCCTTCCAAGACACCTCTGTAAACTTTCAGCAAGTAATGGGGCTCTTCCAAATTCACAGGGCAACAGCTCACAGTTCAGCTATTCTTTTGCCTTATTCCTGGAGTGTGCATATTGGATGCTTGTCCAAAGTCATTGAGATTATTGTCTGTAATTCTGCCTCTATTTGCAGATGTTAAATTATTATAAAAAATGCTAGTCATAGACAGTCAGCTAATGGTACTAACAGAAGGACCAAGTAGCTAACATCTATCAATTTAAATCTTATATTCTGTATTTCCATGTACATAATATGTCTGCTTGTATGTTTGATTTCAAAGTGCACTACTTACATTTTTTGATAAAACAATTTAATTTTGCAATTTCAGAACCTTGTGGCTAGTTGTTTATATTATATAAAACAACGAAAACTGTGAAATTATTAACTGCTGGCATATGCTTTTTGGAAAGTAACTACTTTGTTATAGCTACCATTACCTGTTGCACTTGGCTAATTTTAACAGAGTTTAGTAACTAACTTTTGGTGTGCCAGTAAGTCTGGCTGGTGGTAGTATGTTACCGTAAAAGTGTGTGTGTGTAAGTTTCATTTACTATAAGTAAGACAGCACTGAAGAGCACAAGCCTTACAGTAATGTGAGTGGATTTGTGGAAAGCCAGTTTTTAATCCTCATTTCATCTGTACAGTGCAAAACTTGTCTGGCTGTGGAATGACCTGGTCATAGCCTGAGGTGTGATAATGCGAGGTATTGCCAGCTATGCCAGGAGAAGTAGGGCAGTGGATGTGTAACGTATGTCAGTACAGCTAGCTGGAATTATGTAAAGAATTACATGTCATTTGTCTATCAAACTCATTTGTACAAATGCTTGTGTTGAAAATGTATTTGTAAAGCTGATCGTGGTAAAAATGTACCCAGTGACAGAAAAAGAAATACACCTTTATGTCAGACTGCATTACAACTACTGAAATTAATATTGCAATAGAGGATACTGGAAGAAAAGAGGTTAAAGCTCAGCTCCAGTTAAATTTGAAAAATAGTATGAAATTAAATTACTTAATTTAGGCAATAAATTGTATGCTACAGTTCTGATAGCAGCCAGAAATAAAATGTCTGTGCCAGAGAATGGTTTATTAGCACCTGTAAGAAGAGTGGAAGTGTTTTATTGTTTTAGGACTTCCAGAGGCTGCAAAAGATCTTAGCAAAGCTCTACCTGTGTGTACGGTAACACATTCTGATTCATTTTCCAGTAATGGGGGTAGTACGGGAACCAGAAGTCAGATGACCAGATGTATGTGATGTCATCCTGTAATTCACAGCAAAAATTATGTTTTAATACAAGATGATACTGAAGTCCCAGATCACTCTATTTTTGGAACCTGACAAAAAAGGACCCATCACCTACTTCATCTAATAGTATGAGAGTACATCAGGGTTAGTTCTGTTTGTTGTGGTTAGTTAAGGACTGTTGTGTTGTTTTAATATGTTCTCTGTTTGTATTTTCTGTGATTTATTTTGAGTGAAATTAGAGTAATGTTTTTTCATGTATTTTTTTTTGTTATTTATTTTTTTATTATTAAATATATTTAAATTTATTTATTTTGTTTGTTGCTTTTTAGCTTTAATTTTATATTTATGCTACTATGTATATGGTATGAATTTATACACACCTACTCTGAAAGCCTTACTGAACTGGTACTAACTATAACTAATATTAATACTAATATTACTAGTAAATATAATTGGGTACCCTCAGTAAGAGAGTAAGATGTAACTACCTTATAGTCTGTTGTAGGGGTAAGTATAGGTATCTGGGCAGCAGGGGTGGTTGTGCTAGTAAATCTGTGCCAGCCTTTCCCAGGTGTGTGTGTGTGTGTGTGTGTGTGTGTGTGTGTGTGTGTGTGTGTGCGCGCGTGTGTGTGTGTCTGTGAAAATCAAATACCAAAGTGTGTGTGCATCAGCTACTTGGAGCAGGGACAAGAGACACTAGTCTCACAGAGAGGATGCTGGAGGACTTGGCTTTGACACTCAGCTGAGGGACTCAACCCTACAGCTGTGCCAATGGGGAGTCTTACTGAGGACCTGGAGACAGAGAGAGAAAGAAAACCAGACCCCGGACTGAATGTGTTCCCTGTATGCTCTTAAGGGAAATTGTGCTTGATGCAGAGAGCTGCAACTGGAAATACTGTGTGTATCTATTTTTGTTCCAAGTGAACGTCCCTCTTCAGTGTCAGTGGTGAGGATTCAGGGTCCTTGTTTACTTGACCAGAGTGGGGACATCACATATGGCAACAGTGGACAAATATGTTACACTCCTAAGGCCAATCTCCCTGACTATTATTCAAGAGAACTGGTGTAGAATGAGCATCCATAACCCCTGGTCATCATATATTAACTGGTGGCAGATGTGGGATACTGTAAACTGGACTTGTACAGCCTATACATTAGTTTTGCACTAAAATAAAAGTTCATCCTTGCAGCCACAAAGTAAATATATGGAAGTATACCTTGCACAGAAGTTATTACATATTTTAGATGGCATAGCTAGGAAACAGGCAAAATGAATTCTGAAGAATATGGCATGATGTAAGTGGCACACATGGTTAGTGTAATTTAAAGGGACTCCTACATGTTGTTCTGACACAGGGAGAGTTGACAGACACCTTCAGTCAACTGAATGTGAAGACAGCCTGACAGAGGAAATACATGTGCATCATGTGACAGAAGGATAACTCAACACACCTAAACAGTTTTCAAATGCAGTCTGAAGAGTTGGAGGTGAAATGTCTAGAAAAGAAGAGAGAGAAGAAACCCCATGAGGTGCAAAGGGTGAGAGAGTAGAGATAAAGGGAGTGACTGCACAGAGAAGATGAAGCTTCAGAGGAGGAAATAACACAGAGGGAAAAGACACAGAGAGGGGGAGACAGACAGATGGAGACAGAAGCAGCATCAGCATGAGAAACAGATGTTCACCCTTAGCCAAGTGAACTTGAACAGCAGGAGTAAAAACATACCATGAAAGATAAGGTTAGTACTAATTTTTTTCCTCAGTTAAAACAGTGGGCAACAAGGGCATTTTATATGCACATTTAAATGTCAGTTATCAAAGAGACTAGGAATAATAGATAACATTTTCTATTTTTGGGAAGGGCTACACAAGCCATTAATAAGTTTAGGGATGATGACTCTATGCTTCTTTAAAGAACTCTTTATGTGAATGTTTTAAACGTAATCATTAGTTTACTGTGAAACAACTGTTCACAGCATGTAAGAGAAAAGCAGAGTGCTGCATCGGTGATTTAATTTCAGAATGAAGAAAGTACAGTTTTGTACCTAGCATAAATGTAGATGTTCGAGTGTATACCCTGCTGCAGTCATCACACTTGGGTTATCCTGCCGTCAGGCGGTCCCGCAGTCGGCCTGAATTCCAAAGTCTTGGTCCGGAATTGGTTGCTGTCGCTTCTTCCCTGATGTCAGTGCACCAGGGGTATATAAAAGAGGCATCCAACGCCATTTTCTTCAGTTTTTCTTGCCCCAGATGTCAGGTGCCCCCCCCAAAAGATGGTCAGTAGATAGTACCAATAATAAAAGCTTAGCATAAACAAAACATCCCTCCAGCTATAAGCAAATACACCACAAAGGTTGTATCAGATTTTAAGGTATTGAAAGGTTTTAGTTAGTTCAGAGGGGATGGAGGGAGGGTAACCTGGACTGCAGCAGGGTATACATTCTAACATCTACATTTATGGTAGGTACAAAACTGTACTATGTTCATCGTGTTACCCTGCTGCAGTCATCGCACTTGGGTAGAATCCCAAAGCTAAGGCTGGGAGGTGGAGTCAAACAGGGTTAGAGGAGGCTAGAAGGCCCTGCAAAACTGCAGTGGCGAAGCCAGCTCTAGTCAGAGTAAAGTGGTAAGTGATAGTGTTTGGTGAAGGTGTGTACTGAACTTTAAGCTGCAGCTTCCAGAATATCTTTGGTTGGCACCCCCCTGAGGAAGGCTGTAGATGTAGCTGCTGACCTGGTGGAGTGGGGCCTTATGCTAGCAGGAACTGGTTTTCCATGATGGGTGTAGCAAAAACGTATGCAATGTCCTATCCATTTGGAAATGGTCTGTTTTGAGATAGCCTTTCCTTGTGATGCTGTAGCATAGGATACAAAGAGTTGGTCAGATTTTCTGAAAGCCTTAGTTTTATCCATGTAGTAACGTAGTTGCTTGTGAATGTCCAAGGAATGCAGGAGTCTTTCTCCTTTGTTCTGTGGATTTGGAAAGAAGGTGGGTAAGTGGATGGTTTGATTTAGAGCCACACTGGATACCACCTTTGGCATAAAGGAGGGGTTAGTTCATAGAGAACTTGATGAAAAATGAGGAAAGGCTCTACTGCCATTAGTGCCTGTAGCTCTGAGACTCTTCTGGCTGAAGTAATTGCTAGCAGCAGGGCAGTCTTCCATGATATAAGCTAAGTCAGCTGAGAAAGCTGGCTCAAAAGGTGGCAGCGTAAGTTTTTCCAGAACAAAAATTAGGTCCCAAGTTGGTGTTGGCGCTCACCTGGGAAGCCTAATGTTTTTTGCCCCTCTGAGATACTGCCTTAGAAGTGGATGTGAAAATAAGGGAGGATCCGTGTTGTAGTGAGCTGAAATAGCTGAGGCGTGGATTCTAATAGATGAAAAAAAAGTCCTTTGTGTAACATCTCAGTTAAATATTGTAGAATCTGAGGCATGTCCGGCTGAAGGGGATTTTGGCCTTTAGCTTGGTTCCAGGTGCAAAATCTTTTCCATTTGTCTGAGTAGGCTTTCCTGGAGCGGGGCCTCCTGGCCTCCAGAATGACATCCATAACAGCTTGTAAAAGGGGGGCTGGCTGGTCGCTTAGGTGATTTGCCATGCAGCCAAATTTAAGGTCTTGAGCTGGCTGTGTAGAATCTGACTGCCTTGCTGTGTGAGTAGATGAGGAATTTGTGGTAAAATCCATGGTGGGCCCTGGGCCATGTTCCTTAGTAGTGGGTACCAGTGCTGGCATGGCCAGTCCGGGGCAATGAGTATCATTCGAGATCTCTCCATCCTGACTTTCAGCAGCACCTTTGTGAGAAGGGGCAATGGAGGAAAGGCATATACTGTCAAGCATTTTCCAACTGAATGAGAGTGCATCCAGTTTCCAAGCTTGATGGTGAAATGTCCTTGTGCAGAATTTTGATAGCTGATAGTTTTGGGGGTTGGCAAACAGGTCTATGTCTGGGCACCCCCATTTTTGAGTTATCACTGCAAATACTTGTGGACCCAGTTTCCACTCGTGGGGATCCATGATGTTTCTGCTTAGGTCATCTGCCAATGTGTTCTTTTTTCCTGGCAGGAACTGAGCTTGTAATTGAACTTGGTGAGCCAGTGCTGTGTTCCACAAGGTCATTGCTTGCCTGCATAGAGGGTAGGAGTGTGTACCCCCTTGTTTGTTTATGTACCACATTACTGTGGTGTTGTCTGTCCTTATTATAAGCTGTCCTGGATGTAAGAGGTCCTTGAAGGCTGTCAGAGCATTCTGTACAGCTAGCATTTCTTTTTGATTGATGTGCAGATTCCTTTGATCTGCAGTCCATATGCCTTGAACTCACCATCCTGCCATGTGTGCCCCCCCAGGCATAGTCCGATGCATCTGTTGTCATAGTTTGCCTGGCTGGGGGTAAGGTGAAAGGCTGACCCTTGTTGAGGTGACATGCCTGTGACCACCATAGAAACTCCTGTTGAAGGCAGGGAATGAGAGGTATCATTGTTTCCAAGCTGTGGCTGTATTGAGTCCATACGCTTTTCAGGTACCATTGTAATTTCTTCATATGCAGTTTTGCAAATTGTATTAGTAGTATGCAAGATGCCATGAAGCCCAAGGCCTGCAGAATTTTTCTTGCAGGGAGTTGGGTCTTTGTTGCCATTATTTTGAAGTATTGAGTTAGTTGTAGTTTGTCTGGCATCAGATACGCCATCTGGGCCATTGTGCCGGGCACCCAGGAATGTCATATTTTGTGAGGGCACTAGTTTTGATTTCTTTTTATTTACTGTGCACCCTAGGCAACTTAGAAGGTGTTTTACAAAAGTCAGATGTTGTAAGAGAATGTCCTTGCTTTCTGCTTGGATGAGGCAGTCATCCAGGTATGGGTATATTTGAATTCCTCTTTGTCTGCAGTATGCAATTACTGGTGCCAGGCATTTTGTGAAGACCCTGGGTGCAGTAGATAAGCCAAAGGGCAGTGCAGAGAATTGGTAATGGGTTGAACCTGCAATGAAACGGAGGTATCTTCTGCAATTTTGTCTGATACGGACATGCAGGTATGCCTCCTTGAGGTCCAACGTTACTAGCCAAGCTTTCTTGCCCAACATGGGAAGAAGCTGCTGTAGTGTTAGCATCTTGAATATGGGTACTTGCAAAAAGGTGTTTAGAATTGAAAGGTCCAGAATGGGTCTCCAAGCATTGTCCTTTCTGGGGACTAGAAAGAGCCTTGAGTAAAAACCTTGGCATTGCTCTTGTGTAGGTACCAGTTGAATGGCTCTCATGTCCATGAGAGCTGCAATTTGTTTTTGTGCCTCTGCCCATTGATTTTGAGGCAAGTTTGGCATTCCTTATATCCTTGGCCAGGTGTGGAAATGGAATCTGCATCCTTGTGAGATAATGTCTAGGACCCATTTGTCCTTTGTGACGATGCACCAGTTGTCTATAAAAAAATGCTAATTTTCCTCCAAAGGGAGCTGCCAAGAGATTTTTGCTTGGCAGTTTGAGGTTTAAGTTATTTGTGTTTGTCTTCTAGTAGTTTGGGGCCTGTCTTCTCCTCCCTTCTGTGTTGCAGTGCCCCATTGGCGAGGTTTGTAAGGGATTTGTGCTTGTCCTCTGCCCCTTGGGCATCTGTATTTACCCCTCTGTGGTCTGTCAGAAGCTGGAAAGGACCAATTTTTTGCTGGACAATTTCTGCTGAAGCATGGGGGTTGTACCTGTAAGAAATCTTTGACAGGTCTGCATAGATTTTGCCTTATCCTCCATTTTCTTTAAAACCTCTTCTGCTTTAACTCCAAATAAGACATCCTGCTGTAAGGGTGCATCTAGTAACTTTGCTTTAACATGATCAGGCAGAGTTTGTTCCTTTAACCAAGCATGCCTACGTATAACAGACCCAGTAACAGCTGCTCTACAGGAAGCTTCCAAGGAATCAAATCCACATTGTAAAATATGTTTGCCCACCTGTTTAGCTGCATGCAACAGATCCTGCATTTCCTTGAATTCAGACTGTTGAGGGTGCGTGCTCATCTTTTGTTTTATTTGAGACATTAGGAACTGCTGGTATTTCAGCATGTGAAATTGACAATTTAGTGCTCTCATAGCTAGAGTAGCCGAGGTGTAAACCTTCTTCCCCCATCTATCTAGTGCTCTGGAGTCCCTTTCAGAGGGTACAGGATGTTTAGCCATAGAAGACTTAGCCCCTTTGGGACCCTGGGAGACTGTCTCTGGGTCAGCAACAGAGCTTTTGTAAAGGAATTTGTGTGAGTCAGGCACTCTATAATATCTATCTGGTGTGGGCGGAGCAGGAGGCAGAGAATCTGGATTTAGACTAGACTCTACGTAAACATCATCCACAATGTCTAAAACTGGTGGGATAAGCAAGTGGTCTGTGCTGGGGGAGTAAAAGAAACTCTCTGAGCCTTTTCTTTGAGTCGGAGTAGCCCTGGCCTTCCCAGTGGAAATGTTCCCTCATGGTATGTAAGGCTTCCCCACAGGAATAGTCTTCAGGGGGAGAAGCTGAGGGAATGGAATCTTCAGCATCAGAATCTTCATAAGGGGGAAAGGAGTAATCCTGTTCCTCAGAGGAGCCTAAGGAGATAGACACTTGATCAGAGGAGGCATAATCCTCCTCTTGTCTAGGCCTTTTGTCTGGGGGGGGGGGGTTGGGAACCCCTGATTAAAGAAATCAAATCTTCAGCCATTTTAAGCATCTGTTTCTTAGGCATGGGGGCCTTGAACTGGAGACTGATGTGCAGTCTTTTTTGGTTTTAGAGGAGTCTTAAGCTTAGCATAAGATTTTATGGTGAGAGTAGTCGGTCTGAAGACACCTTCTGTAACCAAAGGTGTTTCCGCAGCACCGGCTTCTCCTTCTGCAATGTTGTCGGTAGGGCCTAAAGAAAAAGGCTGCGTCGGCCTAGAACACTCTGCTTTAGAATCCAAAATGGTCTGGGGTTCCAATTCTACGGTCGCCAGGGGCTGAGTAGGCGCCTCACTGAAAACCAGAGAACCGGCGACCAGCCCAGCCGAGGCCTCAGAGTCTGGCTTGGATCTAGGCTGCCTGTCTTTATCTTTGCGTTTTTTATGCACGCTGGAAGTCGGCTGCTCTGACGGCATAGTGTAATTAAATTTCCTACCGAAGTAGTGTTGTGCGAAATCAAAGCGTCGCTTTATAGTTCGCTTATTGAACCTAGCACAAAACCGACAACCAGTGACGTCGTGGTCTTGGCCTAGGCAAGGTATACAATAAGAATGAAAGTCCTTATGAGGTATTTGCAATTGCTAACTTTTTCTGACATCGGACTGAGGCAAGAAAAAGGTTCCCCAAAGGGGTACTTAGCTTTGAAGACTTCGGACTGAAATTCGATTAGAAAATCTCAGGTGATGGCCAACCGGCACTTGCGAACTGCTTCTGCTTCGGGCACCGCGCGGCAAGAAAGACTGAAGAAAATGGCGGATGCCTCTTATATACCCCTGGCGCACTGACGTCAGGGAAGAAGCGAAAGCAACCGATGCCGGACCAAGACTTTGGAATTCAGGCAGACTTGCGGGACCGCCTGACGACAGGATAACCAAAGTGTGATGACTGCAGCAGGGTAACACGATAAACATCTGCTTTAAGAGTTGGGTGAGTGGATACCAGATCTTATGGTAAGGAAGCAGTCAGTAAGTGTTCTACCTGAAGACATCAGAATCTGGTGACAAATCAGGAATTTACCTGGTGTGAAGAGATGGGTAGAAAAGGAGACTTCTCTCTATCCAGTGGGATGCACATGCGCAAGAAGTGATATCAAGCAGTACACATGGATAAAAGGGAATCCTAGGGAAGTGGCAGTCTAATGTTCAATGTTGCTGAAACAAACAAAGCCAAAATCATACACAATTCAAATATATATATATATATATATATATATATATATATATATATATACATACATACATACATACATACACACACACATATGCATGTGTGTGTATACAGACCAAAAAAGTTGCATCCCTTCTGCACATACATCTTAGAAAGGCATTTCTAAACAATCTACTCAGATCGACTTGAAAATTTTAGTTACTATCGACCAGTTTCCCCAGATCCCTAACATTATTTTCTGAGGTTAAAATGTGATCATTCAATGCATATGGCGATCTGTGGTTCTTCCTTCTCAAAAGCAGAACTGCACCGAAATTCACACCATTTGATGTTGATCACCTGTACTATCCAAACAGTCCTGTAACATTCTGCTTTTTTTATATTTAGTTATTGTTGTTGTGTCTTTCGGCTTTTCCGTAGATAATATCTCCAGATACTCTGTTTCTAATGAGCTTATAATGCTGGAGTAAAAACAAAATTAGTCCTGTGCAATCTGTGTTTAAACATATCTAAACCTATCATATCAGAATTACTAACATCTATGTTTGCCAGTCTATAATTTCCTGCTATACAGGGATTAATTTGCATTGGTATACACACTACAATGACATTTTTCCATGTCCTGTGCACACAACCAGTTCTCAAAGTATTCTGATAAATGTAAGTTAGAGAGGGCACTAACTGTTCTGCAGTGATACTTACAAGGGATCCATTTAAAATGATTTGGTTCAGCAGCTGAATTAGATTTTATTTTCTTCAATAAATCAAAAACATGGTCTTCTGAAAGCTCTGGGCATACTCCATTATTATTAATATTTGAGATATTTTTATAATAATCTAGTTGTGATACATGAGCAAAAACAATTTGCAGAAAAAAAGTATTTGCTAATTTATCACAGTCTGCAATGGTCTCCATCCATTTTAATAGATACAGCTGTCATTTACCATACTGCCTCAAACATTTAAAAGTGGTCTACCATTACTACTGATACACTCAGCAAGTTTAGTCTCATAACTCATCTTGGACCAATGTACCTTCTTTCTAGACATGCTTTTAGTCATCCAATATATATATTTTTTTTTGCATTAGGAAACATTTTGACTAATTCCCAAGGAAACCTCTTTTTGTTCCTTAGTTTACAGAATTTTTCCTAACCACCACAATGGAAATTTACTACCATGTCTAATAGTATTACCCCATGCACATGCCTAACAATAACATCATCAAGACATTTATAGAAGATCCCCCAGTACTCCTCTAACTCACTGCCCTGCATTTCCATACTTTCAATTCTGAATTAATACCCTAAAAATCACACTTTTTCAAGTGGAAATTTACCTTGGGATGGGGTTTAAATTTAAACTTGGATTCCCAATCAGTACACTGACAGTTACAGGTGTCTAGTTCTGGTCCAGTTGCATAATATGCTACCTCTAAGATTTCCTTTAAGCAGTACAATGTATAATATATTCACAAGCCTACTGGGGATTCCTGAGCAAACTGGGTATAACTGCATTTTAAGCTGTCAGTAATAACAGAATTCATTACTCTGGACCTTGATGTAGGAGTATTCAAGTCACCATCAGCCACATTAAATTCACCTGACACAATGTCATATTTATTCTTCAAAAATTTCTAATAGCTTGCTCCAACAAAAAATCCGTACCCTTATTTGAAGTAAGCAAAACTAAAGCAACAATATCTATTTTCAAAAATCTGCACTGCAATTATCTCACCATCTCCAGAGGTGGGAATTACAGAAGAAACTTGCAAGGCGCATATTTTGAGACCCAAACATCTACTATTATTTCAAAAAGAAATATAACCTTTAAACCATGAATAATTACAGGACTGTTTCTAAGACTAAACCATTTTTTGTAATGTTTATGCAACTAAAATGATATCATATTCCTCACCAGCAACTCGAGCTTCAAGAAGCTAGAGTTTATTATGCACGCTTCCATTATCTGTTAGAACATATTTAAGGTTACTTTTACAGCTTTATTTCTGGTTTGCTGCTCTTCCAATAACAGTTTTGCAATTTTAGATTCCAACAGGCTGTTATCCTGATGACTTAGATATTTCAAATTCAGTGTCCCTCAAAAGGTAACGACACCTACTGAATCCAAAAAGAATTCATGCCTAATTTCATATGTCATTTCTCTTGCAACAGTCTTCACCATCTTCTGAAACCAAAGTGCAGGCAGTACATCACAAAGTTTAAACCCCACTTTTTTAGAGTGATAATGCCCCTTACATCTTTCATAAAACTTTTCATATTTGCTTAACCTACATCATTACAATACCTGATAATACGATAATAATCACAGTAGCATACTTTTTCTTGTTAACCAATAACCTCTATTATCTCCAAATATTTCATTTTATAGCTTGTCAGTCACAAACCACAAATCAATAATCTCAGAACCCATTTGCCTGAAACAATTTTACCAAACACAGATATGGACATTTAAGCTTTCTGTAAAGGATTAGGAACTGGCAGAGTATGTGTGTGTGAGGGGGTGGGGGTTCCCTTATACAGTAATTTTGACTTATTTGACTGTCTTTTGTTCTGAGAAGTTCTTGCTTTCCTTTTGGAACCTCCTTGATTGTTTTTAAACATCTGTTTACCAGCATTTTGCTTACACTGTTCATTTTGTTTCTTGTCAAACCTGGCAAAAGAGCAGAAAATCCCATGGAAAATGTACAGAAGGAGGGCTAAAAACTCAGAGAATCCTTGTACCAGCTTGCTCCTCTTATCACATTTCTGATGAGTCCTGCAGCAGATGTCCAAAAACTAAAGTTCTTTCCTAAGAGACATTTAAAATCTCATTTTTACATCTTACAGCCCTGGATGTAGTATAAATACTAACATAATCACTGTCTGAATATTATTTAAAACATCTTTTTGTGTGCGTGTGCTGCAACCCCCTTTTAAGTATTTTAGAACTTTAAAGCATTTGTATAATGTTTGTCAATTTTGAACATTTGTTTCATTTTGAATGTAAGACTTATTATGAAATTTATTGAATTTTACTTGGCTATGAAACAGGATGTATGCAAAAAAGGTTCATTTGTTTTTACTTATATTTACTTTAAAATTTTAATTGTACTGTGAGTAACTTTGGCTGACTTGTGTATACTAACAGCCACTGTTTTAAATTAACACTGTTCTGAGAAAGTCTGGTAATAACACAGGTGAAAGCGCTTAACCTTATTGCATTGTTTTAATCTTGTATTTTGGATTTCTGCAAAAGAAGTCAAACTCTTTTGGCGGAACACTGACATTTCATGTTTCCACTAAATGATAACAGAGTAAATTGTCAGCATTCTTAAATAAACCCAGTCTCAAGCCCCGTCAAAACACAGAAAAAAAGAAGTTATGTCTTACCATAACGTTTCATCTGTATTGTTGATCCTCGTTCAGTCATTACGCATGGGTATCGGTTCTGAGCTCGGAACCAAGCCGGCCATTTTCCAAGCTCGCGTCAGCTTCAAACTCTCGAGCTAAACTCTTACCCACAATCCCCCTTCTCCCTGTTACCTCAGGTTGAGTTTGCAAGTTAAAGAAGGTAGAGGCTACCTCTGGTCAAATAAGCTAAGAGAACTGGATGGTGAGATCCACTAGAAACCACAGGAGGTGGAAGGAGGAAGGGTCGTAATGACTGAATGAGGATCAACAATACAGATGGAATGTTATGGTAAGACATAACTTCTTTATCTGATATTGTTAATCCTCGTTCATTCCTTATGCATGGGACAGAGTCCCCAGCTACCTCTATTCCTGGGAGGCTCTCAAGGAAGGACATTCCAGAGCACCACAGAACCGAAAGATGCTCTTCCCCTGGAGGCCAAATCCAATTTGTAATGATTGATGAAGGTATGAGGCGTAGCCCAAGTTGCAGCTGCACAGATGTCATAAAAAAGCTCTGGCAAGGAAGGCAGCAGAAGTTGCCACCGACCTTGTTGAATGAGCTTTCATGGTAGTAGGCAATGAGATATTACGCTGTGTATAAATTAAGGTCACACAGTCCTTCAACCATCTAGCTAATGTGACCTTAGCAACAGCAGATCTTAATCTAGGTCCAGAAAAGGACAAAAATAACTGGTCAGATTTACAAAAGGGTTTAGTTCTGTTTAAGTAAAAACGGATTTGCCTGTGTATATCTAGGGTATGTAAGCAATGCTCTCCACTGTTTGAATGATTGGGAAAGAAAACTGGCAATTCAATGGTTTGATTAATGGACATTTCAGAGATCACTTTAGGCAGAAATGACTAATTAGTTCTCAGAGACACTATCTCAATGAAAAATCAAGTATGGACTCTTGATACATAAAGCTTGAAGTTCAGAAATACGTCTGGCAGAAGTAATAGCGACCACAAACAAGGTTTTCAATAACAAATACTTGAGGTCGCAAGAAGTGGCTGGTTCGAAAGGTGTCATTGTCAGAGCTTGTAGAACTAATGATAAATCCCATGGTTGAATAGGTTCTCTAAAAGGTGGCTTCAGATGATTCATACCTTTTATGAAGGTCTTGCACAATTTATGGGACATAAGAGAGGAATCTTGGACACCCTCATGAAAATTAGAAATTGCAGCCAAATGAACTCTAATGGTAGAGGCCGATAGACCCCGATTGAAGGTTGGCCAGATAGTTACGACACTGGTGCTGAAAAGGGGTCTACTTGTTTATCTTTCAGCCAACAGGCAAATCTTTTCCACTTGCTCAGATAAGTAATTCCAGTGGAAGACTTATGAGAAGCAATGACAATATCATCTACTGGTAAAGAAAGATAATTCTGCCTGGCAATCAAGGGAATTGGAGTAGCCAAGCTGTTAGCTTCAGGCTGTTCAGGTTGGGATGAATCAGGTTCTGTGGATGTGAGATCAACTCCGGGGTTGGATGGAGAATCCATGGTTGATCTAGTAGGTGCGGCCAAAGGAAGGGAAACCGAATCTGTCGAGGCCAATATGGTGCTATGAGGATCACCTTGCTCTTCAACTGCCAGGCTTTCTTCAGAAACTGGGGAAAGGGTGGAAATGCGTAAAGAAGACCAGAGGGCCAATCGTGGACTAGAGCGTCCCTGGGGGACTGTCCCAGAGGGGGAATCAGGGCAAAGTAGTTGCTGCATTTGTAGTTGGTTGGGGATGCAAAGGGGTCGCAAGGATGGCCCCAGCGGTGGAAGATCTCTGCCACTATCAAGGGATTCAGGGACCACTCGTGAGGTTGAAGAATGCACCTGCTGAGTCTGTCTGCTATCACGTTGGAACTCCCGGGAATGTGCGTTGCTAGAAGAAAACGGTTGGTAGCCATCGCCCATTGTCATAACCTCATGGCCTCTCGACAAAGGGGGCAAGACTTGGTTCCACCTTGCTTGTTGATGTACCAGACCACCGCCATGTTGTCTGATTGAATCACAATTGTCCCAGACGGCAGCAGGGGATGGAATGCTTGCAACGCCAGAAGCACCACCCTCAGCTCTAGAACATTTATAAGCAGATGGGTCTCCAGTTGGGACCAAATGCCTTGGACTGTCTGTCCCTGACATAGCCCCCCCCCCACCCCATCAGGGAGGCGTCCGTGGTAACTGTGGCCTTGGGTTGCTGGGGGGAGAAGGGGCGAGACCATTGAGAGAGATTGTGAGTCATCCACCAATTTAAATCCCATTTGCACCTGTGGGTTACTCGAATCATGGCTGAAAGAGGATGCTGAAAAGGATACCATTGGGTGAGCAGTAGCCATTGTAGAAGCCTCATGTGAAACCTGGCCAGGAGAACAATGGTGATGGAGGCTGCCATGGAACTCAACAGCTGTAGAACAGAGTGAGCTGTGGATTTTTCCTTTGAAAGGATTGGAATTAGTTGTTGTTTTATCCTTAGAATTCTGTGCTCTGGAATAGCAGCTCTGCAGTTTTTTGTGTCCAAGATAACCCCTATGAATTCTGTCGACTGAGATGGGGTGAGATTGGATTTCTGCCAGTTTACGATTATGCCTAGTCTTTGAGCAGCGAGGAGAGAGTATGCCAGGGCTTTTTCCAGTAGATGTCTGGTGAGGGCGGAAATGAGCCAGTCGTCTAGGTATGGAAACACCTGGAATCCTTGAAGTCGCAATTGAGCTGTGACAACTGCCATGCACTTTGTGAACACTCTGGGGGCTGTAGAGAGTCCGAAGGGCAGTACTCTGAACTGGTAGTGACTGGCTCCCGCACAGAAATCTTCTTGATGGCCAGTCCACCTTTATGTGGTAGTATGCATCTTGAAGATCTATAGAGCACATCCAATCATCTTTTTCCAAAAGCGGGAGAATAGACTGTATTGTGACCATCCGGAATTTTTGTACACTCACAAACTTGTTCAATACACTGAGATCCAAAATTGGTCTCCAGTCCCCGGTTTTCTTTGGCACCAAAAATAGTCTTGAGTAGAATCCGGATCCTATCTGGTCTGGGGGGACTATTTGGATGACTCTCTTTCTTAGCAGCTTTTCTATCTCTAGTGCTGCTTCTTCCCTTTGACTGGGTGGAACGTCGGGAAGATTTTTTGAAGGGACGGGACAAAGATCGAAGGGGATATGATAACCTCTGCTTATGATCCTTTGTACCCAAGAATCAGTGGTGATGGTTAGCCAGGCAGAAGGGTACAAGGAGAAACGTCCCCCAACCACCTCTAGAGGAAATGAGTTGGGCTGCTCTTCAGAGCGCTGGTAGGATTGACCAGGGAAAGAATCCCTGGAACCCTAGTTATGCGGTCCCCCTCTGCCCTGAAAGGAGCATTTTCCCTGTGAGTTTCCCCCTCTGCCTCTGGGGGAGAACTCAGCCTGTGTGTCACGGAAAGGACCCTGAGATTTCTTGAACCATATCTTCCCACTCTTTTGGTTTCAGGAGAAAGCACGTTGAGGGGAAGAATAACAGACACCTATGGCAGAAAGGGTCTTACTTTCCTGTTCACATCTGGCCAGTGTACTTTTAACTTTGGGCCCAAACAACGAGGAGGGCTCAATGAGGGCATTAAGAAAAGAAGACTTAAAGGGTTCCGCGAAGTTGCACAAGCGCATCCAGGCATGTCGTCTCAAGACCGCAGCTGAACCCGCTGCTCTAGCTGCTCCTTCTGATGCGTGAGATACCAGTCGCAGAGAAGAATTAGATATAAATTCAATGGTGGCCAGCTAAGAGGCCACTTTGTCACGGACCTCATCGGACACGGCACCAGCCAAGGTTTCAGTGAGCTCAGAAACCAGATCCCTTTGAAGCCTGGTGAAATGTGCCATATAATTCAGGGACCGGATAGCAAAGGTTGCTGAAGCAAAGGTGCACTTCCCTATCCTGTCCAGGGCCCGGGAATCTTTGTTAAGTGGATGGACAGTCTGGCTTTCTTCTTTGCCAAATCCTTTTTTGTTGCATCCGCCACCACAAAAGCATCCACAGGAAGACCTTTGGACCAATGAGGATCCGAAGCAGGAGGGGACAAGATCTTATCTGGCCTCCGGGGAATAGCTTCGACGGTATCAGGAGCCTTCCAAGCACACTGCACGATGAGCCGGACAAGTTCATCAGCAGGTGGAGTAACCCAGGAGGTAGGGGGTCAGGCGTGAAAAGCCTGCAGGAACACAGATTCCTCAGAGGTCAGATTAGAGGACTGCCAGTCACCTCTCTGTTTCAGGATTTCGAGGATATCGCCAAAGGATACCTCACAGGGTGACCTAGGGGATCCTTCCCCCTCATCGAAATCTGTCTCGTTGGTGAGGGACTCCTCTGTGGAGTCCATGTGCTTCCTCTTACATGAACTTTTCCGGTGGACCTCCTCAGCGGGAGAAGCTGGAGAAGACAGTGGAAAAGGGGATTCCTGAGGGAATATGTCCTGCGGCACTTGCACCCGGAGTCCACTAGATGTGACTTGTGGAACTAGTGTATCAGAGGAGGACAGAAGTATAGACAGTCTGGTATCGCCAGCAGCAGCGAAAGCCTTCTTCATCAGTTGGAAGGCTGGTCCACTCTGTGCCGATATATAGAAGGCTGCAGGAGAGGACGGCGCCGAAGGTCTAGGCAGCAAATGCACTGGGGCTGACAGAGCTCCGGAGCTGAAAATTAGAAGTTATGTACCTACCATAACGTTCCATGTTAGTTGTCTTCTCTCGCCTTCTTTCTTGCTGGATGGGTTCGGAGCCGATCCTCGGCTCTGACTCGGCACTTGCTTTAGCTTGAGAACTCCTTTTACCAGCTCGAGGCAACCCTATATCCCATGATGCAAGGCAGAACTACCTCAGATCTCGTTTGGTAGCTAACCTACCCTGCTAAGGACTAACCTAACATAATTAGGAAACCCAAATTCATAATAAGAGTCCTCAAATGAAGGCTCAGGAGGAAACAACCTGATAGGAACTCTTCAAGATCTGTCCAGGCCAGGGGGAAGGAGGGGGGGACGCAAGAAAGAAGGCGAGAGAAGACAACTAACATGGAACGTTATGGTAGGTACATAACTTCTAAATGTTAAGTTGTCAATCTCGCCTTCATTCTTGCTGGATGGGACCGTCCTAGCACCTGTATCCCGGGTGGCTCAATGGAACTGACTCTTGAGAACTGTGGAACCAAAACTGGCCCTGTCTCTGGAGGCCAAGTCTAACTTGTAATGAGAGACAAAGGTATGAGGAGTGGCCCAAGTAGCTGCTGCACAAATGGTATCAATGGGTAGTCTATCCTGAAAGGCTGCAGAAGTGGATAGACTCCTGGTTGAGTGTGCTTCGGTTTAGAAGGTAGTTGCTTGCCTCTGAGAGAGTACACATAGGAAATGGTGGAAGACAACCATCTGGATAAGGTCACTTTAGAAACTGGAAGACCTATCCTGTTTTCTGCATAGGAGACAAATAATTGGTCCGATTTCCTGAATTGTTTCGTTCTATGCAAATAGTACCTGAGCTGACGATGGACATCCAAAAAATGAAGCTTTTGTTCGGCTCTGTCAGAATAGTTTGGGAAAAAGACTGGTAGATCTATGGATTGATTAATATTGGTTTGAGACACAACTTTGGGGAGAAAGGACGGGTTCGTTCTTAAGGATACCCTGTCCTTATGAAAAACCAAGTAAGGGGAACGGATGCAGAGAGCTTGAATCTCGGAAACTCTTCTTGCTGAAGTGACAGCCAGTAAGAATATAGTTTTCCAGGTCAATAATTTCAAAGAACATGAAGCAGACTGTTCGAAGGGAGGTAACATCAAGGATGCCAACATTAAATTTAGATCCCATTGTGGAGGAGGATGCTTTATCGGCGGCTTTAGGAGAAAAACACCTCTCAGAAAGGCCTTGCATAATCTATGAGACATAATGTTATTATCATGCAAGCCAACATGATACTTGGAAATCGCAGCCAGTTGAACTTTAACTGTAGATGAAGAAGATCCTGACTGAAAAACTTCAGCCAGGAAATCTAAAACGGAATGCACAGGAGCAGTAAAGGGATCAATATTCCTGGAATTTGCCCAAATAGAAAAACGTCGCCACTTGCTAGCATAAACAGTTCTGGTGGACGACTTTAAAGAAGACACTAAGATGTCTCCGACTGAATCAGAGATCATCGGAAGCCTGGCTAGGGAAGGAAGTGGAGCAACCAAGCAGTGAGGTTGAGAGAATGAATGGCCCGGTGCTGCTGACCCGACTGGTGGATCAAGAGATCCGGAACTGGGTCCAGATGCCAGGGATGCACCAGGAGGTGATGATGCAGAGACGGAAACCAAATTTGTCGAGGCCAGTAAGGGGCAATGAGAATCAACTTGGCCCTCAAAACGGTGGCTTTCTGAATGACTTGTGGAATCAAGGGAAAGGGAGGAAAAGCGTACAGAAGTCCCCGGGGCCAATCCTGGGTTAGAGAGTCTCTCAGGGGTTGGCCTGGTAGGGGAAAGAGGGTGAAAAAATCGGGGCACTTGTTGTTTTGAGGTGTAGCAAAAAGATTGCAACAAGGTGTGCCCCACTTCAGAAAAATCCGATCCACTACAGATTGATTGAGAGACCACTCGTGAGGCATCAGAATGGATCTGCTCAGCCTGTCCGCCAAGAGGTTGGACCTGCCGGGGATGTGCGTTGCTATCAGAAACCGATGAGAGGAGATTGCCCATTGCCAAAGTCTGAGAGCTTCTCGACACAACGGATAGGACCTGGTCCCGCCCTGCTTGTTGATGTACCAGACCACGGACATGTTGTCCGTTTGTACTGCAATAGTCCCCGTGGGAAGAAAGTCGTTGAGGGCTTGCAACATTAAAAGCACCGCTCTCATCTCCAGGACATTGATGTGCAGATGGTATTCTATGGGTTGCCACATCCCGTGGACCATCCTGCCCTGATAATGCCCCCCCACCCGATCAGAGAGGCATCCGTAGTAACTGTGGCAACTGGAGGAGGGAGAACAAAGGGTCGGCCCTGATGAAGAAGAGGGGAAGATATCCACCAGTTCAGATGAGTTCTGCACGATTGTGTGACTAAGATTTCGTGCCTCATCGGAAGACTGTGGTACGACCACTGAGTGAATAACATCCACTGCAGAAGACGCATGTGGAAGCGAGCCAGAGGTAGAAGAACAATGGCCGCAGCCATAAGACCTAGAACCTTTAGAATCAATCTGGCTTTGACCTTGCTGCTCTGCAATAGAATCCGTATGAATTTTTGGATGTCCAGAATTCTTTGATCTGTTAGTCTGGCTAACATTTTGACGGTGTTTAATTCTGCGCCTATAAAGGTGATAGATTGGCAAGGCCGCAGAGAAGATTTTTCGAAATTTACTGAAATTCCCAAACTCCTGCAAAGCTGCAGAGTGTAGTCTCTGGTCTGAAGAAGCTGACACCTGGTGGTGGCGGAGAGGAGCCAGTCGTCCAAATAAGGAAACACCTGGAATCCTTGACGTCTCAGATGAGCTGTGACCACTGCCATGCATTTGGTAAACACTCTGGGGGCTGAAATGAGGCCAAAGGGCAGGGCTCTGAATTGGTAATGACTGGTCCCTAGCCGAAAGCGGAGAAACCTTCTGGAGCGCCTGTGAATCTTTATGTGATAGTACGCGTCCTGAAGGTCTATAGAGCACATCCAGTTGTCCTTGCCCAGAAAGGGCAGGATGGACTGAAGCGTGACCATCCGGAATCTTGCCTTCTTGACAAATCTGTTTAGACTGCTCAGGTCTAATATTGGTCTCCAATCTCCCGTCCTTTTGGGGACCAAAAAGAATCTCGAGTAGATGCCGGATCCTACTTGGTCTGCCGGAACAGTCTGGACGGCTCTTTTTCCTAGGAGCTTTGAAACCTCCTGTTCTGCCAAATCCCTTTGACCGGGTGAGATGTCTGGAAGGGATTGTTGAGGTATGGGATACCTTTCAAAGGGGATTTTGTAACCCTCGGATATGATCGACTGTACCCACATATCTTGTGAGAGGGAATGCCAGGCTACTGGGTACAGCGAAATCCTTCCCCCGACTGCCTCCAAGGGTGGACAGTCGGGCAACACCTCAGGGGTGCTGAAAGGGCTTCTCAGGAAGAGACTCCCTGTTGCCCTGGTTCTGAGGACCTCCCCTGCCTCTAGGGCGGCGTCTATTATTGTTACCCCCTCTGCCTCTGGGGTAAACTGACCACGTGTGTCCGGTGTAGCTCCTTGGGCTTTGCGGAACCACATCTTCCCTCCCTTCTGACCCTTGGGAGAAGGGGTGGAAAAATGGACTCCAACGGCAGAAAGAGTTTTACCGTCCTGCTCACACCTGGTCAAGGTATCCTTCACCTGAGGTCCGAACAAAGCCGAACCATCAAAGGGGGTATTGGTGAAGGACGCCTTAAAGGGGTCCGCAAAATTACAAAGCCGCATCCAGGCTTGACGTCTAAGAGCCACTCCTGTGCCTGTGGCCCTGCTCGCTCCATCGGCCGCATAGGATATGAGCCGCATGGAGGAGTTGGATAAGGAATTCAGGATTGCTAGCTGTAAGGCAATCTTTTCTTGAGCCCCAGCAGCAGAAGGATCCTGGACCACTTCACCTAGTTCTTTGAGAATATCTCTTTGAAGCCTGGTGAAGTGACAAAGGTAGTTCAGCGAACGCATAGCAAAGGTCGCTGAAGAAAACATCCGCTTTCCATACCTGTCCATGGTCCTAGAATCCTTGTTAGGAGGATGGACAGGTACTGAAGGATCCGCAAGTTCCTTCTTAGTGGCCGCCACCACCATAGCATCCACAGAGACGCCCTTGGAAAGAAACTGTTTGTCCATAGGGGCCGTAATAAACTTGGATGGTCTCCTGGGGACAGGTTCCACAGAATCTGGAGCCGCCCATGCCTTCCGAGCCACTACCTGCATAAGTGGGTCGAAGGCGGAGACACCCAGGAGGTGGAGGGTCGGGATCCAAAGCCTCCAGGTATACCGACTCATCCTCGGAGGGATCAATGGATGGCCAATTCCCCTCTGTTTGAGGAGCTCAAGGATGTCTGAAAAGGAGACATCCTCAGAGGGGATCGTGGGAACCCTCCGACTCATCTAAGTCGGTATCAGATGTAGTAGACTCAGGGAGTCTGTGTGTTTCCTCTTACGTCCTCTTCCGAGGGGGTTCACCTGCAGGATCAGGAGAAACTTCGGAAGAGGAGGAAATTCCCAATGGGGAAACCTGGGGCGATGGATCCCTGGGCCTGAGAGCAAGAGGCTGGCAAGAGGTGTCTACAGGCACCGAAGAGGGAGGAGCTAGAGGGATGGACTGTTGATCTGGCTCAGGAGCCAGGACACTCCTCATCACCTCAAAGGCTCCCCTCCCTGGGAGACCGGAATATCCCCGTTCCGAGGACACAGGAATTCCCGGCTCCACTGAGAGGGAAGGCTCTGAGGCTGATGTCGGTGCCGAGCTTACCAAAGCCGAAGCCCCGAGAGGGAGAGCGGGGTCGGACAAGGGTCCGATGCCACTAGCCCCCTCGGAGCCAACCAGGGAAACCCGACGACCGGATCCCTCCAAGGAAGGTCTCAAGGAGGAGATCGGAGCCGAAGACGACGGAGCCGAAGGATGTATCGGCTCCGGCGCCGAAACAGTCGCTGTCCCGAGAAGCTCCGGCTCCGAACTCTGGTGGGGAGTCGGAGGAGGAAGTTCAAGGGGTGAAGCAATAGCCGAAGTCTGCTGAGACGGGTATGGAGCATTTGGGCCAGTGCCTGCGACTTTAACAGCCTGCTTACCACCCTCTCTAAGTCGTGGTCAGACAGCCTGGAAGATCTCGAAGATCGGCTCCGATGGCTCCGCTCCGACAAAGAGGAGACCCGGAGCCGAGTGGATACCGCAACGGCGGGGACCGAGATCTCTTTCGGGACGAAGTCATCGGAGCCGAAGTCCCCTGAGTTCCAGATGGAGCCGAAGGTTTCTCGGCTCCGATGCTGGATAAGATGTCGGCTCCAGCCAGAGCAGACAAGGCCACAGTAGATTGGGTGTCGGAACCAATCTGTGCCGAACCCACTACTTTCGAAGCAGAAAGATCGGCTCCAGCCGGAGCCACCGGAGGAGGCTTAGATACTGTAGCCTGAACCTTCGGAGGCTTAGAAGGTTTACTGGACCCTGTTTTTGAGGGAGAACCTTCTGGCTTAAGTAAGCCACGGAAGATCAATTTATTCCTCCTTTCCTGCAGGACTCTCTGGCTAAAAGAGTGACACAAAGCACAGGAGTCCTGCAGGTGCAAAGGCCCCAGGCAGTAATCACAAGAAGTGTGACCGTCTGTCAGAGACATTTTCTGACAGCACGAGTCACACTTCTTGAAGCCTGAGACCTTGCCTTCCTTAGACATAGTCCTAGAGGAAGAAAGTCACACACACCCCAACAATCACACAATTAATCCCCCAACACACAGACACACAGGTAGAGATTAAGCAATAGGGTCTAGGCCTAACTTAAAACTCTTTAACAATTATAAAAAGAATTTAAACTTTTCAACTATAAGGGAAATAGGGTGGGCTGTAGAAACACTACAGACTATAAAAAGGGGAATAAGGGAGAAATAAATCCCTGACTAAGCTTTTTTTTGACAAAATCAACTTACCTCAGCTGGCAAAGGAGACCTCTTTCGCTAAGCGGCAAATGAGATCTGAGGTAGTTCCGCCTTGCATCATGGGATATAGGGTTGCCTCGAGCTGGTAAAAGGAGTTCTCAAGCTAAAGCAAGTGCCGAGTCGGAGACAAGGCTCGGCTCCGAACCCATCCAGCAAGAATGAAGGCGAGATTGACAACTTAACATTTTAGCCTTTTTAGGTTTTGGTTGGTGAGAGTCCCCAGCCGGGGATGAAGACAAGGATTTAACCTTAGTAGAAACATCCATTTTCTTATGGGCTCTAGGAGAGGTTGAGACCTTCGACCTAGAAATAGCCTCTGAAAAGGGAGATTTTAGAAGTCCCTTCAGTATCAGCTTGTTTTTCCTTTCCAACAAAATTCTATTAGAAAAGTTCTCACAAATAATACAGGGTGGTTCAACAGATAAATGAGAAGCTCCCAAACAATAAACACACAGAGTGTGCATCAGAAGTAGGCAGTTTGTGTCCACAATTAGAACACCGCTTAAACCCCGGACTACCTTTTTTATCTGCCATGACAGCAAATTAATTAATAGAAAAGTACCAACAATGGTACAAGAGAGTACCTGAAGGTATGAGAGAGAAAAGGGAAAAAAATTACCAACGATGGTAAAGAGAGAATACCTCGCGGTAAAAGTAGTAAGGAAAAAATAGAAAAACCTGAGGAAATTATGAACGCTAGACGTGACAGGGTAAGAGACAATAAAATATGAACTTTTCTGACAGAAAAGTAATTTGTAAAGCAATTAAACAATTGACTCTACTTAGCTCAAGAGAAGTAGCTTGACACGACCGGATAGCAACATGGCAAACGAAATCTGAGGTAACAGGGAGAGGGGGATTGTGTGTGAAGCTGACGCGAGCTTGGAAAATGGCCGGCTCGGTTCTGAGCTCGGAACAGACACCCATGCATAAGGAATGAACGAGGATTAAAAATATTAGATAAATATAATTTCTGTGTGAAAGAGTTTCCCAAAGGGTACTTAACTTGCCTGCCAGAAATGTAAGATCAGAACCAACTATCAATTCTGTGAAGCCCAAAGGGTACTCTTTTAAAGCTGCAAGAAAGTACTGAAAAACTGGCACCCAGGCTGCTGTGTTTTCCTTTTGAAGACTGACTGGCAGGATACAACCCAAATCGTTACAGGCTATAGTAGCAGTGAGAATGATGAACATATAACGATTTTAAAGTAAAACAAAAAATGGTGTCCCCAAAAGCACAAAATTCTACTCCTAACATACTAATTCTACATGAATATGTCAGAAAAAAAATAGATTTTACAAGGTTTTATCAAACATACATTCAGAGAGTAAAATCTCCCCCTATATGGTATGAAAGGCAAAAAATTTTCCTAGCATAAAATTATCTGTTTCACAAAAAAATGTAAGTTTCTTCAGAAAAATGAATTTGTGGAAAGTTTTCTCAGCCAAGATATTTATTTGCCAAGTCTTGATGGAAAAGCCGTCGACCATCAGTTCCACAAAGCCAGAAGAGGGAAAGCACTTTGGCAGTAAGAAATCTCTGAAGATTTTGGTAACCAAATTACTCTCTATGTGGCTCTACTTGAAATCCTAGCAGCTGGAGCACACTGAAGCTGCCATGAAGCTTTGAAAACTGACTGATAGGCAGGATATAACCAAACAGCAATCTAAAGTTGAACACCACAACAAAGGAAGAATTGGTGAATGTCTCATTTGTGAAGTATTATCACATGGGATCTTTCCCAGGTACAGGGAAATCCTTCAGAAGAGAGGTAGAATAAAATACTGTCATGACTAGCGAAATTTGACACTCTCATCCTAGACTTGATCAGCTTTCAAAGAAGTTTCTTAGACTATGCTCTTCCTCATTATATTAAATGGAAAAAAGTGAAGAAAATGCAGAAATGAGTTCCATTACCCTGATGATGTAACAAACTGTTTTATCAAAGGCCAAATAATGCAATCCACTGGTCTTGATATTCACCTACAAGGTAATGAAACTATACTGACAACAGCAGTGCATCACTTCTGTATAAAAAGCTGCAATAAATAAAATAAATGAAACACACCAAACAAAAAATTCATTACATAATTTCATCCAACTCAGTCCAGGACTTAATCAGAATAAAATACACTGAACTGGATGAAAGTACACAGTAAGTTATTTGCAGCAGTTAACTGAACTATTCTGCATGTTCCATTTTTAATACACCTAGTTAACCTTTGTGTTTTTACTCCACTGCTCTAAAACTGAAATAAAGTTAAAAACTAAAGAACATTACATTTCTGATATACACTAACACTGTATGCCACTAGTTGACAACTGTGTACTACACATTTTTGCACTTTATTTGAATGTTTACTGGGTGATTTCAATGAACATAACTTGGCATACAAAACTAGTCTTACCTGGATGATTTCAGAATTGAATTTTGATTCTAAATGTGTTGCTCTTTCTGTTTCAATGCTTTCTTCCAAATGTTTTACCCTCTGAACAGCTGCCTGAAAAGTATTATGAATATTTAAAATTATATTATCTTTGTATTTAAATATATATTCATTTGTTTTCGTTAACTACGTGACATATTAAACCAAGTGTGTTATACTTCAAGAAGAACTGGAGCGAGTAGTGAAACAAGAAACAGTAAAAATAAATATTATACAAGCACCATGTTCAAAGTACTGAAAAAATACTGTAAACTGTGTAAAAGTGCAACAGGAAACATGGAACATCAAAATTTGCAATTACAGTAAGAATAAGACACCAATGTTTGAAGTATTGAGTCAGAAATCACTCCAAACTACAAGACCTGTCATTCTTCAAATTGATGTAATGTCAATTAAACCAAAAAAATTACCACTGCAAGAAAATTTTTAAAGTCCTGCAGAAGCTCAGATTTTGCAAACCTTATCTTTTAAAAGGAAACAGAAGCTTTGATTAACAGTTGCAATGCAGAGCATCAAATTTTAATAGGTTCATAGTACTACTTCAAGTTGCCCTTGCGGGCCATTTTAAGCCTATCCAATTGTCCCTTTTTGTGTTTGAAAAAACATAACCCATTTGGTTAAAGATTAGCCTTACCCATCCGATGATCAGTAATTATATATTACTCTTAATGAAAATAACTGTGATCATATGGATCCCTATCAGATGCTTAAGTTGTAGAACACCGAAGACCATACAGTCAAGATGATATGACCGAAGTTTTGCAACCTCGAACACTTTGTTCTGAGATCACCATACAGCACGGAATTTGGGATTTGCCATTTTCCTAACTGTAGTGTGATCTCAGAGTTGGCATATTTAAGTAGCAAGGGGTGTGGGGGTACAGGGTGGCAAGTAAGACGGTAAGTTTGTTTTATTTCATTTTCGTGTTTTTACTTTTTTTTTTCAAGGTTGCAAAACTTCAGTCATATGGCCTCGACCATATGGTCTTCAGTGTTCTGCAACTCAAGCATCTGAGAGGGATCCAATCATACCACTGATGATATGGGGGGACTCAGCCATGGGATAAAGCATTTTGGAGCTGCCTCTAACCATTAGTCATACGTGGGGGCAGCCCTGTGGTACACTTTGTTTCCCATCCATACATCTAAGTTGTACTTCAAAACAGACAGGGACAAACTTTGTTTTATGTGGAAAATAAGTCTATTCCACAGCAGCAATATCGTCTGAGAGATGTACCTATCCCTCTAAACTGCTCTGTTGATGTTGCAGAAGAGGTTTAGATCCCTAAACGGACTATTTTTTATGCATTTGGCTTGCTAATGTGCAGTAAATCCATCAGTAGTGGGTTGAAGGATGCCCTGTATGCCTGATACAGGTCACCTCTTGGCAGTACAAAGGATACAGAATATAGTACAGGGCTTTGAGTCGGTCTATGTAGGACATGCTGTTTAAGCCTTCTATCCTTTTAGTAACGCGTCTCTGTGAGCGTTTCAGTTATTGCATGTGTCTGGACAGATACATGCCAAAGGGGGCATTATCTTCAATGACTGGCCTAATGAGGGTTGAGTAAAGGGGTGAATGACATCCTTAGATGTAAACACACTCCCTTTGCTTATAAGCTGTGCAATACAGAAGGACTTTCTAACAGATACATGTTGGTCAAAAATGTTAATCCTGAAATTACCACAAGTTATAGTACAAAGATATCAAATTTATCTTTTTTCATTTTTGATTTGTTACCCAAGTTAATACCTAATCCAAAAGGAACTTCTGCAGTCACTCTAAGGTGCAAAGCACAAAACAAAGGAACAAACAGAAAACTACCATACTAAGTAAAATATTTCTGAAGAGATAATTACATAAAGTTAGTAGAAGACAGACAACTGGAATAAATGGTTAAGAACTAAAACAATTACAAAATGTCGGCAAGCATATTAAAGAATACCATTTGTTTTACCGTGGTACTAACCTAGGTGTCATCATCTGTAACGTATTTAAGCTGTAAAGTTCTCAAACATTAGGAAGTAGTGAAGTATAATATTAGGATCTAATGTTTCTAAAATGTAATAAATCAGAATTTTCTTACTTCTTTAATACCTGTGGTGTTTAGCTTCAGTACTGGTGTGGTAGTATAAAACTGTCATACTCAAGGTGATGAAATAATCCCTTTATGCTGGTAGTATTCATGCCGACAACAGTGACAATATGGATGTGTTAGTTAGAGGAGTGGGTAAGGTTATAACAGAAGGAGTGCTCTTGCATTAAATAAATCTCCTTCACACCTACCAAGAAATGAGCAGGACCACTGCAGGGAATTACAACAAAGAAACAATTTAAATACATAAATTATAAGCATAAACCAAAAATAAATTAAATTATGTAGACAAATAAAGTGAAAATATATAGGTTTGAAGGATTTATTAGAAATCCTGCCTCACTCAGTTTTTGGTAGAACAAAGTGAACATTTGAAAGTTTTTTTTTTTTTTTTAGATATTTTACTCTAGTCTCTTGACACTAGATGGTGGATTGTCTGCATAATTTAATTTTTGGTTTATGCTTACAATTTATGTACGAGTTCAACATAATTTGTATATGTCATTTAAGATGTTTTTAGATATTTTAAAATGTATATTTACCCTGAATGTTAAGAATTTTAAGGAGTTTAATGGATTAATGTTAAGTTTTACAGGTTTATTAAACATAATTTTGGGGATTTTTTAAGGGAATATTTGCGTTGTTATTGCATGATTAATTAAATAACTATTGTGATTGGTGGGGATATAAAACTGTGGTTGGTATGATGTGCTAGTTCATTATCTGATGATGTCCTGTGGATTAGGACGAAAACATGGTGATAACAGTTAATGCGTTTGTGTGGATTACTGTATTATTGTGTGTGTGTGTGTGTGTGTGTGTGTGTGTGTGTGTGTGTGTGTGTGTGTGTGTGTGTGTGTGTGTGTGTGTATATATATATATATATATATATATATATATATATATATATATACATACATACACACACACACACACACACTAGGCTATCAAGCTATCAACCCGGAGGTCATTTTAAGCCTAGCCATTTCAAACAAATGTAATACCGTAGAGGTACTAGTCAATACCCAAGATTGCACTTAGTGATGTCTGCCCATGTCAAAGAGGGCTGTGAGCACTATCCACAATAAGAATTTATAGTGCCCCATCAACTCATCCAGGTTCCTCTTTAACAGTGTCACAGAGGTGCTCTGTTTCACTTGAATTTGTAGCCTGTTCCAAAGAAGTAGCAGTCACTGGAAGATAAATCTGTCCACCCAGCATGTTTTATTTAAGTCACAGTCCATATTTAAGTCTGGAATGGGTAGCCCTAGACCCATTTGATTTATGGATATGCAGCAAGTTCATTAGGTTTGGGTCTTTGGTTGCTCTGTAGGTCAGGTTCAAGTCTCCCTATTTTAGTAGGTCCATGTAAGGCACATGCTGGAGGCCCTTCATCTTCTTTGCTCATAGGTTGGTATTAGGCTATCGGCACTAGGGCCTATACAAGCCTAGCCATAACAATTCCCTGGCTATTTCTTCCCACAGTATTTACTTCCCTGGACCCTTGTCTAGCAGGGTGACTGATATCACCCATACCATCAAGGTTCCTTTTGAAGACGGCCAAAGAGGTGCTCTGCTTGACATGTTTGGGCAGTCTATTCCAGAGTCTGGGGAGTCTCTGGGTCAGGAACATATCCCTCTAGCATGTTTTGTTTATTGTGATGACAAGGTTTAGATCCCAGGAGCATGTAGCATGTCCAACAGCTCTAGGTTTGACATGGCCTTGTATGTTAAGCAGAGATCACCTCTGTTAGACGATATGCCACAGAGTATAGGTGGAGTTTTTTTTAAGACTGTCAGCTTAGGGCATCTGCTTTAGGCCTATGATTCTTTGAGTGAGGTATTTCTACAGACTTTCCAGTTGCTGCAGATGTCTTGATAGGTACATACTAAACGGGGCATTGTATTTTATAATGGGTCTAATGAGGGATGAGTACAGTGGGACAATGACCTCCTTTTTTCAGAATGAAAAGCCCTTAGTGATGAGGTGTGCCACATAGAAGGATTTCCTGACTGCTGTGGCGATGTGGTTATCAAAGGTGAGACCACTGTCCGCCTGTGTCCCTAAGTCTCTTATCACACTTTCGGTGTTTAGTGTACTGCCACCTATGTGGTAATTCACAGGTACATGTTTTTTTCCCAAAGGGATTAACTATACATTTCTTGGCATTGAGCTTGAGCCCATGGCTCTGGCACCAAGCATCTATTTCTGTAAGGCCCTTTTGTAGAATATCCACATAATTTGGAGATTCAGTAATGGCTGCTAGTTTGCAATCATTTGCGAACTTTGTTAGCCAGAGTCCCTTAGTGTTGGCCTGTACTTCAGAGAAGTAGATGCCTAACAAGAGCGGTCCCAGGACTGAACCCTGAGGTACTCCACTTGGCACCTGTCTGGAGCTTGATTTGGAGTCGGCTACTTTTACAGTGTGGGTTCTCTGTCAGTAAGCCAGTTGGCAACCCATCGAGTGACGTAGGGATTTATGCCTAGCTTAGTAAGTTTATCTATGATTCCAGAGTGGGGGATGGTGTCAAAGGCCTTGACGAGGTCCAGATAGGCTGTGTGGACCACCTTACCCTTGTCCATGGCTCTGGAGACTGATTCGAAGAAGTCAATCAGGTTCAGGAGACAAGATTGGCCCTTCACGAACCCAAACTGCATGGAGTCCAGTGTTTGACGGTTGCCAATGTCTTTGTTTATAAGTTCCATGATAATACATTCCATGGCCTTGCAGATCAGGCTCGTCAAACTGATGGGGAGGTAGTTCCCAGGATCCAAGGTGGATCCCCCCTTGTGGAGAGGGATAACTGTAGCTGTGCGGCACTCAGTGGGCACGAACCCTGAGGTGAGGATGATTAAACATGACACTTAGGCGAGGTGCCAGTTCATTTTTTAGTTCATGTAGTACACAGCCTGGGATATCATCTGGTCCCATGGATGCTGTATTCTTACCTTTGGAGAGTGCATTTTTTACCTGTGTGGCCGTTATTACCAGAATTTAGCAATCTTTTGGTATTGAGATGGGCCCTTTAGGGGGTGAGAGGGAGGTGAAGTTTGCATTGAATCGATCTGTCAGGAAACTGCCAATATCCTTGGGATCAGTATATTTAATGCCATTCTGTTGTAGCTCAAAGCAGATCTGAGCATCGCCATTTAGATTCTTGACATAGCTATAGAATGCCTTGTGGTTGTCTTTGGAATCTTTCGCAATTTTATTTTCGTAACTAGCTTTGGAGGATTTTATTAGGGATCTCAGCTTCTTACGGAGGCTGGTAAGGGAGTTTTTTGCATTCTGGGATTTTCCACTTTTCTGCAACAGTTTCTTCCTTTTGTTGTAAAGTTTGTTTATGGCACAGGACCACCAGATTGGCTTCCTTTTTTTGGAGAAGAGCATCTTGGTTCTATTGGGGATGGCACGATTCATGCATGAGTGGATGTGCCCGTACAGTGCCTTAGTGTAGGATAGAATGTTATAAACCTCTGAGGTCTCTCTAACTGCTGGAGGTGCTTAGTATCATACATAAACTGAATGGGGTGTTATCCTCAATTACTGGCTGGATAAGTATGAGTATGGGGGAGTTGTAACTTCTTTTCAACTCGAGGTGATGCCTTTACTAATCAAGTGAGCTACGTGGAAAGTTTCCTTACAACAGTAGACATGTGGTGGTCGAAGTTAAGGTCGCGGTCAACCTGTGATCCCAGGTCCCTTACCACTTCATGGGTACTTAAGGTGCTGTTATTGATTTGATGGTATAAAGAGACATTATTTGTGTCACAGGGAATGACGATGCATTTCTCTGCATTCATTTTGAGACCATGACTAATACGTTATTCGTTGGTCTGTGCGAGACCATCCTGGAGTATGCTAACATAATTTGGGGATTCAATGATTGCACCTAGTTTTCAGTAGTCTGCAAACTTGGTCAGCCATAACCCTTGAGTTTAGACCTGAACTTATGAGAAGTATACACCAAACAGTAGAGGGCCCAGCACTGACCCCTGTGGCACCCCACTGGTAACAGGTATGCTGGCCAACATGGAGTTACCCACTTTGATAGTGTGTGTGTGTCCAGTTTGTGAGCCAGTTGGCAACCCATCTTACAACGAAGGGGTTTACATTCGGTTTGCTAAGTTTATCGGTAATGCCTGAATGTGGGATTGTGTTGAAAGCCTTTGCCAAGTCAACGTATGCTGTGTGCACAGATTTGCCCTCATCAATGGCCTTGATGACACTTTCCAAAAAATCCATTAGCTTTAACGGGCAGGATCTACCTTTCACAAAGCCGAACTGGGTAGGATCCAGGGTTTGGAGGTGACCCATGTCTTTATTTCTAAGGTCCACAATGATACATTCCATGGCGTTACAGATGAGGCTGGTCAGGCTTATGAGTCTTCCCCGGGTGTGTTTCTAGGCCACCTTTGTGGAGGGGAATAACTGTAGCTGTTCTCCATTCTGCAGGAACAAAGCCTGTGATTAGGCTATGATTGAAAAGGGTACTTAGTCGTGATGCTAGTTCATGTTTTAGCCTGTTTAGAAGACAGCCTGGAACGTCATCTGGTCCCATGGAGGCCATGTTCTTTGCCTTGGACAGGGCTTTGAGGACCTGCTCTTCAGATATGTAAGGTGGGAGGGGAAGTTTGGGGGAGGGTTTGTTGTAAGTTAGGAGGGGATAAGGGAGTGAAATTTTCACCAAACCTATCCGCTAGTATGTTCGCCATCTCTGTGGGGGTCAGTGTGTGGGATACCATCGGCCACCAGTTCTACATATGCTTGGGTCCTACCCTTTAAGGTTATGCACATAGCTGCAAAAGGCCTTATGGTTATCCTTGGCAGTACTTGCTAGGTTTCTCTCAAAGGAGCTCTTGGAGGATTTGACAAATTATCTTGTTTGCCTGTTAAGGCTGAGAAGGGTGCTTTTCCATTGTTGGGTCCCTGTCTTTGTTTTCTTGGACAGCACATTTTTTTCCCTTTACTGTAAAGTTTGTTGATGCTGGAAGTCCACCAGGGTAGCTTGATTTTACTTGGGGCTCTGGCTTTGATTTTATCTGGTACAGCCAAGTTTATACACTTATGCAAGTGATTGCACAGGGCTTTATTTATTTAAGTTTGATAACCGGGGAAGTCCACTGGGCCAAGAAGAGCCCATTTTCAGTGGAGGCCTGGGAAGAAAGGCTCCACAATAATTGCAAGTTACATTTCACATGTTACAAAAGGACATAGTTCATACAGCTAATTAAACATTTACAGATAAGCTCCATGATATTTGCAATTGGCTTGTCACAATGTTACAAAAATGAAAAGACATAATTCAATACAGAAATTGCAACATTTACATAACATGAATATCTTTGTTATAAACTCAACTGTAGGTTTAACATTTCAAAATATATAGCTACTAGCCATTAGTAGGTTAGGAAAATATTATGCTTGGAGAGGGTAATAGTACATTTGAGACTGGAGAGTATAGTACAATAGATATTAGAAAGAAAATTAGTTTTTAGTAGGGGACAGACTTTGGGTGGGATGAAGTAATAGTAGAGATAGTTGGATGAGTCAGTGCAAGGTGGAATGGGGGGGAGGGGTTTAAGTTGGAGCATGGCAAGGTAATTCCCATTTGGAAGAAAGATGACAGAGTAACTGAGATTTCAAATTTGTATAGTTAGGTAGGTTGCATAGGTGTATGGGGAGAGAGTCCCACTCTTTAGCTAAGGAGTGGGACAGCAGTAGACAGCCAGGAGGTCGTGCAGGTTTGTAGACCTCAAGGAGATTTTGGTTTTTGGATCCGAGTCAGCGGTTGGGAATGTAAAGTTTTAAGAAGTAGCGAGAGCTGGGCAGTTGGCAGGTTTAAAGATGAGCTTGTGGGCAATGGTGAGTTGTAGGTAACTGAGGTGGCTGGGTACTTCAAGCCAGTTGAGGGTGAGGAGGGAGTGGCAGTGGTGGGATGAGTTTTTAGTGTAAGCTTTGGCATAGTTACCATTTTCAGCTTGGGCTGGGGCTTGGAATGCATTTACACCTTCACCTAGGAGGGTATAGTTTGCCTTGAAGGTTTTTTCAGTCTGATTTCACCATTTGTGAGTTCTGGTGTTACCGTCAGTTTGAAGGTGACTGGTTTATAGTCAGTTTTTACTAATGAGAGCCCAACAGTTGCAGCAGTGCACCTGTTTGACATGTTGGTGAGGACCAGATCTAGAAGGTTTGTTCCTCTTGTTGGGTATGGACAATTGCTCCAGGGCATTTGAATTCACAAAGTCAAGGAACTTGTGTGTTAGCGAGTCTGGGCTAGAGTAGGTTTCACAGTTGATGGTGGGATAACTGAAACACTCCATAAAGCAGTGTGTTGGGTAAATTTGGATTGTCTTCAGTTTGGTTAAGTAGGCTTCCTGGGTGTCTTGACCCAAGGAGAGGATCTATAACTGGCTAGGACTTGAATGGGGGTCTTACCCACCGTAACCTGGACCTGGACTAACTCCATGGAGTTGTCCAGTCTATCTAGATGTGAGGTAAAATTTATCTCTAACACATACTGCAACACTGCCTCCTTCAGTTTTCACACGTTCATTTTGCAGACTAAAGGTGTGGAAGGCATTGTAGCCTTGTAGGGCTGGGGTACTCTCTGAGGCCTTAAACCAGGTTTCTTTGACTGCACAGACATCTACATGTTCTAGTAATAGAAGTGCTATCAGAGAGTGCAGTTTTTTTGTTTATGCTCTTGGCATTTAGCAGCATGACCTTTATTTTGTTCTGATTGGTTAATTTCATGTTGGTAATATTTTTGAGACCTTGCCCAAAAAAGGCACTATGGGGGAAGCAACAGCCTTTGCCAGCAGCCAAAAGCCTAGGGATGCCAGGTGCAAACAGTGTCTGACAAAGCAGCAAGATTGGTTGACCATGGCTTCCCAGGCAGACAGCAACTGGATCCCCTTAGAATGACACCAAAAATAAAACCATTTATTGACATCAATCATTTGTTGTTTATACTGTGGCATCGTTCTAGGTGAGGACAGTATGCTGCTCCAAGGCTAGGGACATGCCTGGGACACAGACAGCTCAGTCCAGTGAGGTTCATCTCAGAACATTCACACCTACATGAACTATGACAGAGTCATAACGGTACTTGTTGCTGAGAGACCTGAGTGCATGTGTGATTTGGCGAATCCTGGGACAAGACAGGCAAGCTGACTGTGACTTTCTCCTTGTCCAGCCTGGTGTGTGGGACATCCGTGTGTCTCACTGTTGAGTCTCCAATGATAAGAAAACGTGGTTTTCCAGTGTTATGCCTTACGGGCTTGGTGGGTGAGACACTGGTGTTGCTATGTGTCATGGGTGCTATGGGGACTGTGTTAGTTGTAGCAAACGTGTGTTTTGGAGGCTTCTGATGTTTCTGTAAGTTTTTTGAGAGAACCTCTGTGTATGTGGATTTACATGTTTTTACACACAAAAAAATATTTTAAAGGTAAATAGTCTGAGCAAGGAGGCTGAAGCAATTGCAAAATTAATCAGAAATTACAAATGAAATGGAAACAGAAAACCTTGCAGCTAATACAGAGTTTGAAAGAAGGGGGAAATTACAAATGGCAAAATCAGACTGTACACTTTATAAGCATACACACATTAAAAAATGAAAAGTATTTTGCATGGGGAGGAGAAAGAGAGAAACAGAAGAACAGGCTCAGACATGCAGATGTGCAGGCAAAACACTGAAAATACAAAAGGTTATGTCTAAGGGAGGGCACATGATTAGAGCACTGGCTTGCACTTTCAGCGGTTATAGAATTAAGTTGTTCTGTATATAGTTTTTGGAATAATTTATGTCTTAAAGGGACATAATGGGAAGAAATTAAAGAAAAGAAGGGAGAGAAATTATAGACATATGCAATCTGTGAGAAGAGTGAGGAAGTGGGTAACAACTACCCTTGGTCAATTCCATAACAAGAGAAAAACAGTGTTGGCAGGGCAAAAAGGGAGTAATCACAATGATTTCAGAACAGTCTTTCTGAACCTTCTGAAATACTCTAGGTATCACAGGAAAGGAAGGAATGTATACAAGAACATTCCCAACCACGAGAATGAAAATGCATCTGTTTCTAAGGAGTGCTTACAAGGAGCTCTGGAGAAGAATTTGTTCAGCTGTCTGTTTTGAAAGGAGGCAAACAGATCTATATGAAGGGTTCCCCCACAACTGGATTAACTCCTAAAAGATCCCTCTTGCTTAATTTCCATTTGTGAGGGTTTGTCCTCATCCTGCTCAGCTTGTTTGACACTATATTTTGTTCTGACGAAATGTGAGATGCTTGTAAGGGTTAAGAAATGCTTTATAGCTACCTCCCATGTCATCACAGATAGCCTGCATTGAGGGTACAGCCTTGTACCTCTCTGCTTATGTACCACATCACCATGATGTTTGTAATCACTTAAAGAGGTCCAGGAGACCATAGTAGAAGAGGTTTTATGGGATGGATCACAGCTATCTCTGATATTTATCTGCTTTGGTCTGTCTGAGGAATTACACAGGTCTTGCACCTTTACTCCTACAGAAACTACTACTCAAGCAAAGTCTGAGGCATCTGTAGTTAATGAGTGAATTAAGGTCTGAGGAGAAAACGTAAGACCGGGATTTAGAGCCATTTGCTGTCAACACCAGTTCAAATCCATTTTGATAAAGTCCAAAATTGAAATCAGAGGATGAAGATGTTGGTCCATGTTTTTTTTTAACTGCTGAATTTGTCTCATGTGTAACCTGGCAATAGGAATCATGAGTCACTAAAGCCATGAATCATAGAATTCTGATATATACCCTTGCAGAAGTCTGAGACTGATTGGTGAAGTTCATGGAAGTTTACAAATAAAAATCTGTTTTTCCTGTTTAAGAAAAGCCTTTCGCTGAGAAGAGTCTATAAGGCAGACGAGAAAAACAATCTTCTCTGATAGAGTCAAGAAGATTTTTTAGTACATTTATCTGGAATCCCAGATTAGTAAGAAGAGATGAAATCTCTGTTAAAGAATGTTGACATCTGGGAAAAGACTTTGCAAAGATAAGTTGTCTAAGTAAGGAATTATACGAAAGCTATACAGTGTGAAAAGAGCCATCACTGAGCTAGACACTTTGTAAACACCCTTGGAGATGTAGATATGCCAAAGGGTAATGTAAAGAACTGATAATACAACCAACACAGAGATTCTGAGAAATTCACTGAAGCCTGTGGCTATGGGAATGTGATAAGCATCCTTTAGATCTAATGTTACTGTAACACTCAAAGGAGGGATGGGAGGTAATGTGTTTGAAGGGAAAGCATTTTGAATTTTGGTACTCACACACACAGAATGAGAAAGGAAAGATGTAGAGCCAGTCTCCAAGAATGCTCCTTCTTTGGAACCAGAAACATTCTACAATAGAAGCCCTTGCCTCTTTGATCTAAAGACAGTAATTCTTGGACTCGTAGGTTGAGAAACATTGAAGAACCCGAGGAAAAAAACATCCATTTGGTTTCAAGGATAGGGAGAGATTCCCCTGAAAGAAGGTATTTGTATGCAGTGCAAGCTGCAACCCTCCTGAACCACTTTTAACACACAAGGCTCGGAAAGAATCTGTTGCCAAAGAGGAATGTTAAGAGCCAGTTTCTGGGAAAGATTTAGAGAAATCGGGGCAGAAGGGTAGGAATGAGGGATAGAATGCTGGCATAGTCATTCTAAAGTATAAAAATATCCTTTTTTGGAAATGAACCTTGTTTCTTATTGTTCCCCTCCTGGCATCTCTTTTGCATCCTGTTTACCTTAAGCTGGCAGGGATTGCATGATTTGCTTTTTAATGGGAAAAGAAGAACAGAGAGATATTTAAAGGAGGGCTTGAAAAATCTTACACACTCCCTGAATTAACTTCCCTCTTTCATCATATTGTTTGAGGACTAGTGTAGCAGAAGAGCCAAACAAAACTCCCTTATAAAGTACAATTTAAAAACTCAGACTTTACTAGCAAACTTTTAGTTACATAACCAGGTGAATCTCCCCAACACTGTAGCAGTAGGCATAGTCATAGTAACTGCACAATCATACGCATTCTTTAAAGCATGTTTAGATACTTGTGAAAGGAGGAGCGTTGAAGAAAGTGAGGCAGAGTAATCTCAAACTGTCTGCACAAAACAGAATAAACATCCATATATAATGCCTGGTAATTAAGAATTCGATAAACTAAAGTGGAAAAAGAAAATATTAACTTACCACATCTGTCCATTGCCTTGCATTCTTTGTCCACAGGGGAGGGATTGGAACTGACTAAATCTGTTTCCAGATGGCAAAGCGGTAGTAGATAAAGATCTGGATTAGCACTAAGAGGAGTGAACAAAATGTTGTTAGTCTGAGGTACTTTATACAGTATATGTCTGCCTTTTTTGGTTACTTACGGTTGAGAATTTTGGTTAACAGAGGCAGCATTCAACACATCCTCCATAACTGGCAAAATGGGAGGGATGGGTATATCCACTAGCAATCATAGCATCTTTTCAATTCAGGGGGAACATCCAATCATTACTATTTAACTGTAGCCTTCAAACAGGCTTCATGCCTCGTGAATGGAGAAAGGCAACAGTCATCTCTCTGCACAAAGGTGGACCATCTACAGACCCTGGAAACTACAGACCCATAAGTCTCACTAGTGTTATATGTAAAGCCAGGGAAAGAATTATCATGGAAATGATCAACAGAGATATAGTAAACCTCCGAACACCGAACCCACCCCAGTTTGGTTTCGTAAAGGGCAGATCATGCCTATTCAACCTGGTGGACTTCTTTGAGAATGCAGATCATGCCTATTCAACCTGGTGGACTTCTTTGAGAATGTCACCAAAGCAATGGATGAGGGCAAAATTGTTCACACTGCCTACCTTGACCTGGCCAAGGCATTTGACACAAAACCCTACTCGGGCATTGTTGACAAACTCAAGAGGTTAGGTACAAACCCATACGTTACACAGTGGATAGCCAAATGACTCACAGACAGGACCCAGGAAGTTAGAATTGGGGAGTCCACCTCTACAAAGACGCCAGTCACAAGCGGAGTCCCACAGGAATCAGTCCTTGGACTTGGCGTTTTGGCATTTACTTCTCAGAAGTCAAGGCAAATGTCAGTGGTCTCTTGGTTGGCTAAATTTGTAGATGACTGCAAATTAGGAGCTGTCATTGAATCACACACTGACACAAATGTTCTCCAGGAGGGGTTGACACAGATAAATAACTGGTGTCAGAGTCATGGACAAACTAAATGCCAAAAAATGCATAATAGTATCCTTTGGGAAGTCATCCATACCTGGTAGATATCATATTGACAACACAATCCTTAGAGCTGACCCAGTAGTCAAGGACTTAGGGATACACATGTATAGTAATCTAGCCTTTCATCATCAGTGGTGAGGAAGTCATTCTATGTTGCGCAACTTATAAACAGAGGAACGGCATCCAAGTCAAAGGAAGTCATTGTTCCACTGTATTCGACATTCGTCAGACCTATCACTGAGTACAATGCCCCCTTTGGTATGTACCTAACCAAGCATATCAAACTGCAAAATCCACAGAGGTTCCTCACTAAAAGAATACAGGACATAAGAATATGTGCTATGCAGACCGCCTCAAGGCTCTACCCCTGTATTCTGTCTCCTACAGGATTTTGAGGGGAGATCTATGCTTGGCATACAGGGACATTGTCGGACCCCACTGTGATGGACTGCCTGCATATCCACAAAAAGTACAGTTATGTACACTTACCATAAATGTAGATGTTTGAGTGTATGCACTGGTGCAGTCATTACATTTGGGTTATCTGCTTGCAGTAGCCCTCAGTCGGCCTGATTAACAAAGTCTTGGGTCCTATGTCGGTTGCTGTCTCTTCTTCAGTGACGTCAGGTCATCAGGGGTATAAAACATGCAACCGACATCATTACATCAGCTTTTCTTGCCCCAGATGTCAGGTGCCCCCCTAAGGGGAAGCAATTAAATCTAAAAATATACAAGGTTATACCTCAAACAAAAAAGCAAATACACCAAAAAGCTTTTAAGCATTGAAAAGGAGAGAAGATGTACAGCCAAAAAAGTCAGGAGGCTGGAGGGAGGGTAACCAGGACTGCAACAGTGAATACACTCTAACATCTACATTTATGGTAAGTGTACACAACTGTACTATGTTCTTCGTGTTTACTGTTGCAGTCATTACATTTGGGTAGATTCCCAAAGCTAAGGATGGGAGAAGGAATTTAGATAGCATTAGGACCAGCTATAAGGCCCTGCAAAACTGCAGTGGCAAAGCCAGCTCTGGATTTAGAGAAAATTGGCAAATGGCAATGCTTGGTGAAAGTATGTACAGAACTCCAGGTAGCAGTTTCTAGGCTGCCCCTGGTAGGTACGCCTCTGAGAAAGGCTGTAGAGGTAGATGCAGCCCTGGTTGAGTGGGGTCTGATCCCCTGTGGGATAGGTTTTCCGTGGTGCTTATAGCAGAAATGAATGCAATGGCCTATCCATTTGGAAATGGTTTGCTTTGAAATAGCCTTCCCCTCTGTCCCTGCAGCAATTGCCACCAGCAGTGGTTCAGATTTTCTTTGAGGTTTAGTCCTGTCCAAGTAGAATCTAAGCTGTCTGTGCACATCTAAGGAGTGCAGTATCCGTTCCCCTTTGTTCTGTGGATTAGGAAAGAAGGTTGGCAAATGAATGGACTGATTAAAGGCCATACTGGATACCACCTTTGGCATGAAAGAGGGATTGGTCCTGAGGGATACCCTCTCTGCATGAAAGATGATGAAAGGCTCCACTGCCATAAGGGCCTGTAATTCAGATAACCTTCTTGCTGAAGTGATGGCTAAAAGGGAAGCTGTTTTCCAAGAAAGGAATTTTAAATCTGCAGTAGCAGCTGGCTCGAAAGGAGGGGAGGTTCTGTGTTATAATGAGCTGAAATGGCTGAGGCATGAATTTCTATTGAGGAAAAATGCAGGCCCTTGTGAAGCATCTCAGTTAAGCATTGTAAAATCTGAGGTAAATTGGGCACTGATGTGCTCATTCCTTGAGAGTGGCTCCAGGCACAGAATCTTTTCCATTTTTCAGCATAAGATTTTCTAGAACTAGGCCCCCTTTCCTCTAAAATGACATCCATCGTTGGTTTACTGAGGGATGGTAAAGGAAAGCTTAGGTAATTAGGTAGGCTGCTAGGTTCAGTGTTTGAAGCTGAGGGTGTGGAATCTTGTTCTCCTGCTGAGACAGCAGGGTAGGAGTCTGAGGCAGGTGCCATGGGGCCAACAGTGACACACTGCGCAGGAGGGGGTACCAGTGTTGGTGTGGCCAGGCTGGTGCAGTCAAAATCATTCTTGGTTTGTCTTGATCTTTAGTAGTACTTTGGAGAGCAGAGGCAGAGGAGGAAAGGCATAAACTGATAGGCTTTTCCAGCTGAAGAACAGAGCATCCACCTTCCAGGCTCATCTGTGGGGAGTCCTTGCGCAAAATTTTTCCAACTGATAGTTCTGGGGGGAGGCAAACAGGTCTATATCTGGGCACCCACATTTGCTTGTCAACATGTTGAAAATCCTTGGTTCCAGTTTCCACTCGTGTGGGTCCATGAGGTTTCTGCTTAGTTTGTCTGCCAGTGAATTTAGTTTTCATGGCAGGAACTGAGCTTGTAGATTCACTTGGTAGCTCAAGGCTGTGTTCCACAATGCCATGGCTAGTCTGCAGAGGGGGTAAGAATGTGTACCCCCCTGCTTGTTTATGTACCACATAATAGTGGTGTTGTCTGTCTTTACCAATAATTGTCCTGGAAGAATGTGGTTCTTGAAGGCTGTCAGAGCATTCTGTACAGCTAACATTTCTTTATGATTGATGTGAAGGTGCATTTGAATTTGGTTTCATTTGCCCTGAATGCACTTCCCTGACAGGTGCGCCCCCCCCATACATAGTTTTATGCATCTGTTGTTAGGGTTTGGGAAGCAGGGGGTTAGTGTGAATGGCAGTCCCTTGTTTTGGTGGCAGGCCTCTGCCCACCAAAGGACCTCTAGGCGTAGACAAGGAATAATAGGAATCATTGCTTCTAGATCCTGAAAATGTTGACACCATAGGCTTTTTAGATACCATTGTAGTTTCCTCATATGCAGTCTTGCATATAGAATTAGAAGAATGCAGGCGGCCATGAACCCCAAGGCTTGTAGTATTTGCCTTGCATATAGCAGGGTTTTTGTGGCCACTTATTTGAAGTAGGTTGTCAAGTGAATTTGTTTCTCTGGCATGAGGAAAGCCATCTGGGAAGTTATATTCAAGCTTGCTCCCAGGAATATAATTTATTGACAGGGTACTAGGTGTGATTTCTTTTCATTTATGGTGTACTCCAGACAAGTTAGCACCCTTTGTACAAAAGCCAGATGACTCAAAGGTATGTCTTGGTTTTCTGCCCGAATTAGACAATCATTCAGGTATTGGTATATTTGAATATTTATTTGCCTGCAAAATGCAATGACTGGAGCTAGGCACTTTTGAATACCCTGGGCGCAGTAGATAAGCCAAAGGGCAGTGCAGAGAACTGACAGTGCGTGTCGCCCGCTTTGAAGCGTAGGTATCTTCTGCAAGATTCAATCCAAAACAGCACGCCTCGCACGTACGGCATGCACGGCCAAACCAATCAGAAAGAAACACCAAAGGCCAGCATGTATAGTTCCACATTTAATTAAGTATGAAAATAGAAAAAGGACATGTTAATGTCCAAACATTGATTCTATTCAGACTAGTTTCGGCAACAGCCTTCTTCAGTGAGAAAAAGTAAAACACTTCACCAGCAATCCAGTGATCCATTTGTATATTACCCCAGCCAATAAGAATGAAAGGTATATTCCATACCTATACATAAAACATGAGTAGGCTGCCAGGCTGTAAGAAGAAGAGTGTAAAGTTCATATACATAACCAAAGGTATATAAGACATTTGCCATAATTTCTAATGTTCTCATAAAGTAAACATAACAGTGACAAAGTTCTAATGTAAATGTGAGCATCCACATCTCAAGGTACAAACTATCAGCATAAAAGGAAATAAAATTCCTGAAAATGAAGAAAAAGGTTATAATATAACAACCATACTGGGTATGGCAAAACAAAAAATCATATACAGTATATGCTGCATCAATAATATATAAAAAATGATTCATAACATATTGGATATACTAATCCTAAATAAGTTGAGGGTGGATGTCCATTAAGATAATATATATGCTTGTCATAAATGGTCATTTAGACCTGGTGGAAATAATGCTCCAAGATGTATAATCCAATATTTTTCTTTGTAACTGAGTATACTTTGCCATCCTTGTTGGTTGTGCCTGTTACCGGTAATTTTATCAATGATGGTGAACATGAATTTGGCAGTGGGGTGTTTAACAGTATGTTGGTATAAAGCATTGGTCAATTTTTTGTTACGGATATCACTCCGATGTTCCCCTATCCTAATTCTTAATGATCGTGAGGTTTTGCCCACATAAAAGGCACTACATTGACAGGTGGCCAAATATATGACCCAACTAGTTGAACAATTGCCAAAAATTCTAACATCATACACTTTACTAGTGTTGGAACTGGTGAATTGTTTGAGTTTGTTCACTTGGCTGCATGAGGTGCAGTGGCCACATGGGAAAGCTCCCAAATGTTCATCCCCTGTTATAGTAAGCTGTTTATACTTAGCCCCTCCACTCTCTTTCTGTTTGTAGAGCGAAAATAGTGTTCCCAAAGTTTTACCTCTCCTGTATGAAAATGAGCATTGATTTCCCAGGATACCCCGCAGGTAATCATTGGCTAGCAAAATGTTCCAGTTATTGTTTAGAACACTCCTAACTATCTGATGATTCTTGCCAAGAGTGGTGATCAACCTAATACTGTCCTCCTTAGGATTGTTAGTAGAGTCCTTGTATTCTAACAGTGTTTGCCTTTCCTGACAAAATACTAGACGGGTTGTGTGCCGATAGGGAAGACATTGGTATTTTTGGATTAGATCAAATCACAAGCAACAACCAAAGCCAACCTAATTCTAACATTTCTGATAGTTGTGAACTGGCGTTTCATAACCTAGAGAAAGGACTAAAGGGGCTTAGGGCCAATATTTGGCACCTGAGGCTTTTTAAAGCCTATTTACATAAAAACATGGCCCCTAGAGGTCTTCGAATTAAACTACGCCCACTAGTCGGCAGATCTGAACAGAGGCTGACTGATGAATGGGATGAGGCACTACGAAATGGTTCTATGGTTTTTGTCAAAATCTTAGCCTCTTACTATGAAAGGACCATTGACTTATCTGTATCTGAAGTCAAAGAATTGAGCATGGAGTGTAAAAAATTTCAGTCCAGTAACAACTATCATGAGTTACTAGATAGGTTGTCCAAGGAACTAACTACATATGAAAAAATTATCAGGGATAGAAAAGTTAAGAAATTTAATAGAGATGTCATGGATTATGACAAGGGACATCCTTTTCAAACACAGAGAACTGTGAGATTTCAAGATACCGTCCCAGGAATGACCAGGGGCAGGACCAGAAAGAGACCCAGGTCCATACTAAAACACAGGGACCAATTCCACACTAGCACATCAGGGGAGGAGTCATCATATACTGACAGTGAGGGTGGAACGATGGCCAATTCACCACTTAAGAAAAAAACAAATACACATTTCCCTTTAGGGGAGGTAGGAAACCCAGAGGGGGGAGGAAACATGTCAATCGAAATAGGAACAGATTCAATGACAGGACTGGTACGATCTCTACTGAAACAATGAGAACACAATTTGACAATGTTCTTAACTTATCTGATTTTGTACTCACTGATGACCAACACAAAATACTTAAAGGATTGGGTTTTGTTCCCAGTTTCTTCTCTGATCAATATCAAATTTCATTGGATGTGATGGATTATTGTCGTAGACTTAACCTTAAGATATTTTTTTCAGAACAGGACACTTCCAACCACTCAAAGATCTTCTGATTTTACTTTTCACAAATCCACTTTTCAACCACCCATGAATAAGAATGTGGCCATTTTTCAACAGGCTGTACTCAAAGATTTACATTTCCCACATTTGGAATGTCATATTACACCGGATAACATCACTTCTGTAGAGAAAGAGGCACTCTCCGAACTAAGATCTAATTACAACATTGTTGTACTCCAAGCTGATAAGGGAGGAGCTGTGGTAATTTTAAATATGGACTATTACGTCCAGGAGGGTCTTAGACAGTTATCCGACTCCCAATGCTATATGCATATGGGTATCGATCCCACTAACAAATTTAAACAGGAAATTGATGCATTTCTGGAGGCAGCCTTGGAAGAAGGCATTATTACCAAGAAAACTGTCCAACATCTTAAGGTTAGGGATCCATCCAAACAAATCCTATATTTACTTCCCAAGATACACAAATCCATCACGCACCCTCCAGGTAGGCCCATTGTATCTGGCCATGGTTCACTTACTGAACCATTATCTGTATTCCTAACACAATATCTCAAACCACTTCTGTCACATGTTAGGGCCAGAATACAGGATACAACCCAATTTCTAAAAATCATTGAAGATACACAACTGGAGCCAGAATGGTTGATGTGCACACTGGATGTAAAGTCTCTGTATACAAGCATACCACACTGGGCAGGGCTACAGGCTTTAGAATATTGGTTGAACAAGGCCGAATTATATCCACCAGGATTCAACACATTGCTTATCTGTATGTCCGAACATGTCCTCAATAAAAATGTATTCTATTTTCAAGGGGACTGTTACTGGCAACTGCGAGGTACGGCCATGGGGGCCTCTTTTGCCCCGATCTATGCAGATCTTTTTATGGCCTATCTGGAAGAGTGCCTCATATACAATCCCTTACACAACATCTATTTGGTCAAAATGGACATCTGGCAGAGATACCTAGATGACTGTTGGATGGCGTGGCGTGCGGATGCTACTTACCTTATGGAATTTGTGGAATATCTTAACAACAATATATGGGGTATTGAGTTTTCGATTACTTCTCACATTGATGAAATAGATTTCTTGGATGTTACTGTGTATCGGAATAGTGACCATACACTTAATACCAAGATCCATCGAAAATATCCACAGTTCAACTCATTACTTCATGCATCCAGCATGCATCCACGCCACACCATCCGCAATATCCCCAAATCTCAATATTTGAGAATTAAACAGATCAATTCCTCAAATATTGATTATGAGAATGCCAAAGTAGATCTGAGGAACAGATTTTTGGACAGGGGATATTCTATATTTGACAGTGAACCCGCCAGTGTTTGGACTGACAAACAGGAAAGGCAAACACTGTTAGAATACAAGGACTCTACTAACAATCCTAAGGAGGACAGTATTAGGTTGATCACCACTCTTGGCAAGAATCATCAGATAGTTAGGAGTGTTCTAAAGAATAACTGGAACATTTTGATAGCCAATGATTACCTGCGGGGTATCCTGGGAAATCAATACTCTTTCATACAGGAGAGGTAAACTTTGGGAACACTATTTTCGCACTACAAACAGAAAGAGAGTGGAGGGGCTAAGTATAAACAGCTTACTATAACAGGGGATGAACTTTTGGGAACTTTCCCATGTGGCCACTGCACCTCATGCAGCCAAGTGAACAAACTCAAACAATTCACCAGTTCCAACACTAGTAAAGTGTATGATGTTAGAATTTTTGGCAATTGTTCAACTAGTTGGGTCATATATTTGGCCACCCGTCAATGCAGTGCCTTTTATGAGGGCAAAACCTCACGATCATTAAGAATTAGGATAGGGGAACATCGGAGTGATATCCGTAACAAAAAATTGACCAATGCTTTATACCAACATACTGTTAAACACCCCACTGCCAAATTCATGTTCACTATCATTGATAAAATTACCGGTAACAGGCACAACCAACAAGGATGGCAAAGTATACTCAGTTACAAAGAAAAATATTGGATTATACATCTTGGAGCATTATTTCCACCAGGTCTAAATGACCATTTATGACAAGCATATATATTATCTTAATGGACATCCACCCTCAACTTATTTAGGATTAGTATATCCAATAAGTTATGAATCATTTTTTATATATTATTGATGCAGCATATACTGTATATGATTTTTTGTTTTGCCATACCCAGTATGGTTGTTATATTATAACCTTTTTCTTCATTTTCAGGAATTTTATTTCCTTTTATGCTGATAGTTTGTACCTTGAGATGTGGATGCTCACATTTACATTAGAACTTTGTCACTGTTATGTTTACTTTATGAGAACATTAGAAATGATGGCAAATGTCTTATATGCCTTTGGTTATGTATATGAACTTTACACTCTTCTTCTTACAGCCTGACAGCCTACTCATGTTTTATGTATAGGTATGGAATATACCTTTCATTCTTATTGGCTGGGGTAATATACAAATGGATCACTGGATTGCTGGTGAAGTGTTTTACTTTTTCTCACTGAAGAAGGCGGTTGCCGAAACTAGTCTGAGTGAATAGAATCAATGTTTGGACATTAACATGTCCTTTTTCTATTTTCATACTTAATTAAACGTGGAACTATACATGCTGGCCTTTGGTGTTTCTATCTTCTGCAAGATTCCCTGATTGGGATGTGCAAGTATGCTTCCTTTAAATTTAGTGTTGCCAACCAGGCATCTTTGCTTAGCATAGAAAGCAACTGGTGAAGAGTCAGCATCTTGAATTTTGGAATCACCAAAAATGTGTTTAGAGTAGGCAGGTCCAGGATAGGACGTCATGAATCGTATTTTCTGGGTACCGGGAAAAATCTTGAGTAGAAACCTTGTCCCGTTTCTTCTTCTGGTACCAACTGAATAGCCCCTATGCTTGAGAGAGAGAGAGAGAGGGAGCGCGAGAGAGAGAGAGAGAGAGAGAGAGAGAGAGAGAGAGAGAGAGAGAGAGAGAGATAGAGAGAGAGAGAGACAGAGAGAGAGAGAGAACTTGCTTTTGTGCCTCTGCCCACTGATTTGGAGGCACATCCAGCCAACCGTTTGGAGTTGGTATGGAAGAGAAATCTGTATCCTTAGGACACCATATTTAAAACCCATTTGTCCTGGGTAATGAGTCCCCAGTTCTTTGCATGAAGTTCAATCTTTCCCCACAAAGGGGCAGTCAGTTGAGAAGTGCTTGGAAGTTTTAAAACTAAGTCATAGAGACAGTTTACCATAGGGGGGAGTTTTATTACTCCCAGATTTGGAAGTGGAGGCCCCCCACTGCTTAGTCCTGTGCGTCCCCTGGGACTGAAGCCTGGGTGCTCTGCTGGATCTGGGTTTGGACTGAGGAGGTCTGGAAGAGGCAGGAAAGGACCAGTTCTTAGAAGGCCAATGCCTACTAAATCTTGGAGGTTGTACTTGTAAAAAAATCTTTAACAGTTTGCATAGATTTAGCTTTTTCCTCCATCTTTTTAAGAACTTCTTCTGCCCTGTTGCTAGAGAGGTGGTCCTGATTTAAGGGAGCATCCAGTAATTTTGCTTTAACATGATCCGGCAAGGACTGCTCCTTAAGCCAAGCATGCCTTCTAAGTACAGACCCAGTTACCGCAGCCCTGCAAGACGCCTCTAGTGAATCAAAACCACATTGCAATGTAGGTTTACCAACTTGTTCAGCAGAATGCATTAAATCCTGTAAATCCTTATTTTCAGCACAATCAGGAAACATCATTTTCTGTTTATGCAATCCAATAATATGCAGCTGATACTTTAACATATGAAACTAGAAATTCAAGGCCCTAATGGCCAAAGTTGCAGAAGTGTATACCTTCTTACCCCTTCTATCCAGCGCCCTGGAGTCACTATCAGAGGGGGTAGGATTTTTGGCAGTAATAGCTTTAATTCCCTTGGGTCCCTGTGAAACTGTTTCAGGATCCGCAGTAGGATTTTTGAAAAAGAACTTGAGAGTCAGGAACCCTGTAATATCTATCAGGTTTTCTGGAAGCAGGAGGTAAAGAGTCAGGGGCCATGCTAGATTCCGAAAAGGCATCATCAACAATGTGCAGTACAGGAGGTATAGCTAAAGGCCTGTGCTGGGGCAGGAGTAAGAAATCCCTAAGCCTCTTTTTAGAATCTAAGAAATCCTGACTTTCCCAACGAAAATGCTCCCTGAGAGTAAGCAAGGTTTCACCAAAAGAGAAATCCTCTAGGGGGGAAGCAGAGGGAAAAGAATCCTCAGCATCAGAATCTTCATAGGTAGATAAGGGTAAATCCTGGTCATCAGAGGAAACAGAAATTTCAGAATCCTGGTCAGACGTATCATAAGCAAACTCAGTCCTATGTCTCTTAGAGGGGGAAGGTTGGCTTCCCCTGATAAGATCTTCAGTCATTCTTATCATTTGTTTTTTAGGCATAGCGGCCTGACCATGTGGTCTGGGCGTCCGTTTTCTAGGCATGGTTTGAGTTTTAGGCCTTGAAGAAGAAGAAGGCGGCATTGGTTTAATATGCAAGTCAGTAGGCCTGAATACACCCTCAGAAGCCGGTGCCTGTACAGCGGCTCCAGACCCATCCAAGGTAGAGACATCCGCAGGTTCCACAGTTTAAGCATCTTACGGCATACCGGACTCCGAATGGGTCTCAGTAGAGGCCTGCGAATCTGATGTAGTGGGTATCAGGGGCTGCTAAAGTGCCTCACTGAGTACCAGCGAACTGGGCGGCCTGTCTCTGTCTATCTTTGTGTTTTTTCGGAATGTCGGTAGTCAAATGGCTTACCAAAGACATATCAGGATAATTGAACTGAGCACCAAAATATTTAGAAGTGCAAATATACAGAGGATGGATGGTTCATGGTTTAAATAAGGCACAAAACCGACAGCGAGGTACGTCGTGGTCAGGGCCTAGGCAAGGAATCCAGTACGAATAAAAATCTTTATGAGGTATTTGCTTTCCACAAGAAATGCAATTATTTAATTTTATTGGCATTGGTTTAGAGCAAGAAAAAGTTTCCCCAATGGGGTACTTAGCTTTTAGTTGAAGACTTTGGTTCTGATACTCTAAAACAAAAATTTCAGGAGTCGGCAGACCGGCACTTGCGAACTGCTTCTGCTTCGGGCACCGCACGGCAAGAAAGACTGATGTAATGACGTCGGCTGCATGTTTTATACCCCTGACGACCTGACATCATGGAAGAAGAGACAGCAACTGACGTAGGACCCAAGACTTTTATTAATCAAGCTAACAGAGAGCTACTGCAAGCAGATAACCCAAATGTAATGACTGGAACAGTGAAAAATGAAGAACATAAGAGAGTACCAGAATTACCCATTCTAAAGACTTAAACCTTGCCTGTGATATAAATACAATCTGCTGGAGAGATAGGTATGTATGCCACAGACTATCTAGTCTATGGAAGAGGCTCTCCATCCAAGTGAAGCAGAGCTCCTCCCTAATCCAATTCAAGTGCAACTTGGACAATTGGATGGGAAACCGGAAATTCATCCCTGGTCTGGCAACTATGTCTCTGATGCAAACAGGCAACCTGTAAATGGTTCATCTCCCAGGCCCATGCTTACACCTATCAAGGGTACAAAAACTAGTCAGAGATTTAGGATGCATGGCTAGGCTTAAAAAGGCCCTCCCTTGCGGTCGGTACCCTAGTAAACACCTATGAACCTATTCCCACAAAAATATCTCATTAATGCTGGAAATAGTCTGAGAGAAAGAAAATTCCTCCAAAGGAGGTGGAGGACCAAGTTTCACAAGAATCGGAGTTATTGGCTTGTACAGGAAAATAATGCTGTTGCCATCAATGTCAAAATCATGTGACACATTTTCCTTAGAAATTTCTTTACTGACATTTGCATTCAGCAATGATTTCTGAGCACCAGAATTAACCTGCAATAACTGCCTGGCTAAGATAAGAAAATCATCTTTACTAACAGACACTATATGTCTTCATATGAGCAAAGTTTAACCTTCAGTTTTTTTCCTTTTTCTTTGCAAATAATACCCTGGAAGACTGACTAGGAGATGGTACTTCAGCTTTATCAACAGGTCTCTCTCTCTCTCTGGTTGCACAGGTCTCTCTCTCTCTGGTTGCACAGGTCTCTCTCTCTCTGGTTGCACTGAGAAGTATCTCCAGGACTGTCTCCCAGACCCAAAGAAGAGGGTTCTCCCATACTCATGTCAGACATTGGAACAGCCAAAAGATGATGTGGCTGACCCCAGATCTATGGCATCTGAAAAGACTACACCAGAGAAATCTGGAGAAGCAAATTAGTGGTCTGAGGAGCACTGGCTGGCCACAAGAGATTTACTCACTAATGGCTGAGGCACTGTCTGAGCCTGTGATGGCGGCAAGGGCGCTTTACTATGTTGTTTCTTCTTTCTCAGTATAGTGGGAGAAGAGCCCGTAGGACTGAAGTATCCATGCTGCAACTGAAGAGGAGTACTGAATGCGGGTAAGCACTGCTGAAACAAGTCAGCTGGAAGCCAAGTTGTCAAACAAATGCTCAGAAGTAGCATGCAAACACTTATCCCCTTAGTTCCCTTTTCCGTAAAATTCAAACTCAGATTTAAGTGACTAGATCCAAGCAGTGTACATATTCAACAATAAACAAATACAATAAATAACATACATAATCATGAAAATGCAACATCAAACAAGTATGTTTTACGAGTATATCTAAAACCTGCAACAATAGGTATTCTCCAAAGCCACCCTGGAAGAAGGTTCCATAGTGCAAGGCACTGATAGCTTAAAGAATGAAATTCAGAAGAATCCAAGTTGTAAAAAAAAAAAAAAAAAAAAAAAAAACTAGAATGGTCCATTAGGTCAAATGCTGACAAGATATCAAGAAGGACAAGAACAGAATAGTTACATGGTCTTTTCAAATTAAGAAATTAACGACTCTAACAGTGGTCTGAGTACTGTGTCTTGACTTAAGACCAGATTGGAATGGATCTAAGATGGCCTGATCAGGCAGAAATGAATGCAGTTGAAGACAGTTAACTTTCTTGAGAAGCTTCCTCAAAAAGGGGAGGTTAGCGACTGGATGATAATTTTCAAAGTCTGCCTAGTTCAGTCCAAACATTTTAAAGATTTGTGTCACTAATGCATCTTTTAAGCATATAGGAAACATACCAAGCTTAAGAGAAGTGGAAATGACTCAAGAATTAATGGACCAATAACCTCAGAAGATGCCATCACAAAACGAGAAGGACACTGGTTCAAAGAATAAGTAGTAGTATGCATACTGGAGATCATATTATTAAAGTCATCAATGTCAGGAATGACAAACTCTTCCCAGGTAAAAGAAAAAAGATCCTCTTTTTGACCAAACAGGGAGAAAATGAATAAGAAGGCATAGTCCCAGAAGCTCAAATAGAAAGAATTTTAGTAGAAAAGCAGTGGGCAGTCAATTCACATTCTTCATCAGACAGAATACCTGGTACCCAAACAACCAGGATTAGAAAGGCTGTCCAATGCTTTAAAATTTATTTTTATTTTTTTGTTTATTAAACATTTATTTAACATTTGTTGACCGGGAAAGTCTGACTAGAACATAAAGTACAGTTGTGTACACTTACCATAAATGTAGATGTTAGAGTTAATTCACTGTTGCAGTCATTACATTTGGGTAATCTGCTGGCAGGTTGCCCTCAGTCGGCCTGAATTCCAAAGTCTTTGGTCCTGCATCAGTTGCTGTCTCCTCTTCCATGACGTCAGGTCGTCAGGGGTATAAAACATGCAGCCGATGCCATTTTCTTCAGTTTTACTTGCCCCGATACTGTAGAAGATAGAGAAGGAAAGATAAACTCCAGAATGACAGGGGGATGGCAGGAGGGTAACCTGGACTGCAACAGTGAATACACTCGAACATCTACATTTATGGCAAGTGTACACAACTGTACTATGTTCTTCGTGTTTCACTGTTGCAGTCATTACATTTGCGTAGAATCCCAAAGCTATGGTTGTGAGGCTGGAGCTAAACAGCATTAGGAGCAGCTATAAGGCCCTGCAGAACTACAGTGGCAAAGCCTGCCCTGGATTTAGAGTAGAGAGGCAAATGGTAATGCTTTGTAAAGGGGTGAACAGAACTCAGGTAGCAGCCTCTAGAATGTCTTTGGTTGGTAATCCCCTGAGAAAGGCTGCTGAAGTAGCTGCAGCTCTGGTGGAATGAGACCTAATCCCTTGGACACAGGTTTACCATGGTGTAAGTAGCAGAAACGGATGCAGTGGCTTATTCACTTTGAAATAGTCTGCTTTGAAATAGCCTTGCTTTCTGATCCTGCAGCGTATGTCACTAGTAATTGCTCAGTTTTTCTTAGAGCTTTAGTCCTGCTCAAGTAGAATCTTAGCTGTCTGTGTACATCCAAGGAATGCAGAATTTTCTCCCCCTTGTTCTGCGGATTTTGATAAAAGGTTGGCAGATAATTTAATTGTTTGGTTAAGAGCCACACTGGAAACCACCTTAGGCATAAAAGTAGGACTTGTCCTCAGAGATACCCTGTCTGGGTAAAATATGATGAAAGGCTCTACAGCCATGAGGGCCTGTAGCTCTGAAACTCTTCTTACTGAAGTAATTGCTAGTAGCAGAGCTGTTTTCCATGATAATAACTTTATATCAGTGGTAGCAGCTGGTTTATATGGAGGAAGGGTGAGCTTTTCCAACACATAATTGAGGTCCCATGCAGGCAATGGTGATCTTCTAGGAGACCTTAAATTTTTGGCTCCTCTAAGATACTGTTTTAGTAAAGGATAAGAAAAGATTGTGGCTCTGTATTGTAATCAGCTGAAATTGCAGAGGCAAGGATTTTAAATGATGAGAAAGACAGGCCTTTGTCAAGCATCTCAGTTAAGTATTGCAATATCTGAGGAATATTTGGTTCTGCTGTATCAGTCCCTTGTGCTCAATTCCAAACACAGAATCTCTTCCATTTGTCAGCATAAGATTTACTAGTACTAGGCCTTCTGGCTTCCCAAATGACATCCATCACAGCTTTACCGAGAGGTTTTCTTTGTATGACTACATGATCAGCCATGCTGCCAGTTCAGAGCCTGTAGTTGATTGTGCAGGATCCGATTGTTTTGCTGGGACAGTAGTTGTGGTCTTTGAGGCAAGGTTCAAGCTGGGTATTGAGACAAGTTTCTTAGGATTGGGTACCAGTATTGGCGTGGCCAGTGCGGGGCAATTAGTATAATCTTTGGTTTCACTTGTCTGACTTTTAGGAGGACCTTGGGGAGAAGAGGCAGAGGACGAAAGGCATAAACTAATAGGTTTTTCCAACTTTAGGACAAGGCGTCCACTTTCCATGCTTGTCTGTGATAAGTCCTTGTGCAGAATCATTTCAATTGATAATTTTGAGGAGAGGCAAATAAGATCCATGTCTGGGCTCCCCCATTTCTCTGTTATCCTGCTGAAGACATGTAGATTTAGTTTCCCCTTGTGAAGATCCATAAGGTTTCTGCTTAAATCATCTGCCAGAGTTTTTTTTTTTTTTTTTTCCTGGCAGGAATTGAGCTTGAGGATGTATTTGGTAGGTCAAAGCTGTGTCCCACAGTGCCATGACTAATCTGCAAAGGGGGTATGAGTGTGTGCCCCCTTGCTTGTTTATATACCACATGACTGCTGTGTTGCCTGTCTATCAGTAGTTGTCCTGGATGAAGTAAGTCCTTGAAGGCTGTTAGAACATTTTGAACAGCTAGCACCTCTTTCTGGTCGATATGTAGATGCATTTGTTTTGGTGTCCATATGCCCTGAATGCATCTTCCTGCCATGTGGGCCCCTCAGGCATAATCTGATGCGTCTGTTAAGGTTTGGCTGGCAGGGGGTAGAGTGAATGGCCGTCCCATGTTTTGGTGACTTGCCTTTGCCCGCCACAGAAACTCCTGTTGCAGGCAGGGAATGAGAGGAATCATTGTTTCCAGACTGTGAGAATGTTGACTCCATAAACTTTTTAGGTACCATTGAAATTAACTCATATGCAGTCTTGCATATGGAATCAGTAGGATGCAGGATGCCATGAAGCCCAGAACCTGGAGAATTTGCCTTGCAGAAGACTGGGTTTTTGTTGCCATCAGTTTGAAGTAATTAGTCAGTTGCCTTTGTTTGTGTGGCATGAGGTAAACCATCTGGGCAGTTGTATTCAAGCTTGCACCCAGGAATGTTATCTTTTGAGAGGGTACCAGTTGTGATTTCTTTTCGTTTACTGTGTACCCTAGGCATGTTAGAAGCCTTTTCACAAATGCCAGGTGTCGAAGAAGAGTGTCTTTGTTCTCTGCTTGAATGAGACAGTCATCAAAGTAAGGATATATTTGTATACTTCTTTGTCTGCAAAATGCAATTACTGGTGCCAGGCACTTTGTAAAGACCCTGGGCGCAGTAGATAAGCCAAAGGGCAGTGCAGAGAAAAAGAAGTTATTTACCTACCATAACGTTCCATGTTAGTTGTCTTCTCGCCTTCTTTCTTGCTGGATGGGATCGGAGCCGATCCTCGGCTCCGACTCAGCCATCTTCAATAGCTCGAGAGCTGTTTACTGGCTCGAGGCTACCCCATATCTCATGATGCCTGGCGCTAGTTACCCAGATCTAGTCTGAAAAAGCTATTCCAGACATAACTAAGGAAGAATTCTGCAAGTAGTCCCTTGGGCCTAACTGTGAAGCTATCTAAGCAGAAAAGGACAACCAGAGAAGGTTCAGCCAATGAAATCTGAAAAAGGGAGCTCCTCTCGATCCACTAGGACAGGGGGATGGAGGGTGGGACGCAAGAAAGAAGGTGAGAAGAAGACAACTAACATGGAACGTTATGGTAGGTACATAACGTCTTTACGTTAAGTTGTCTATCTCGCCTTCATTCTTGCTGGTTGGGACAGCTTCCCTAGCACCTACTATCCTAGGTGGCTCATTGGAACAGACTCTTCAGAACAGTGGAACCAAAATCAGCTCCGTTTCTGGAAGCAATGCCTAGTTTATAATGAGAAATGAAGGTATGTGGGCTAGCCCATGTAGCAGCTGCACAGATAGATTCCATGGGCAACCTAGATTGGAAGGCCACCGAGGTGGTCAATGCCCTAGTAGAGTGGCCTTTTGGTTTGATAGATAATTCTTTGTTTCTCAGCTGGTAAATTAATGAAATAATGTGAGACAACCACCTAGATAATGTTACCTTTGAGACTGGAAGGCCCTGTCTGCCCTCAGCATAGGAAAGGAAGAGTTGGTCTGACTTCCTGCTGTCCTTTGTCCTATGCAAATAAAAACACAGCTGTCTGTGAACATCCAACTGGTGCAATTTATATTCTGCCTTATTGGTGTGATTAGGAAAGAACACAACACAGGAAGGTCTATGGACTGATTTAAATTATTTTGTGAACAGACCTTAGGACGGATTGGTCCTTACAGCGACCCTATCATTATGAAAAACTAAGTATGGAGGACAAATGCATAGAGCCTGAAGCTCCGAAACACGTCTGGCAGAAGTAATGGCTACCAGAAGAAAGTGTCTTCCAGGATAAAAACTTAATAGAGCAAGATGCTGCAAGTTCAAAAGATGGCAAGAATAGGGAAGCTAGCACCAAATTTAGATCCCACAGATGTGGGGGATCCCTGACTAGGGGCTTAAGCAGAGTGGTTCCTTTGAGGAAGGCTTTACACAGCTTATGAGACATAATGCTGTTAGAAGACAGCCCAATGTGAAAATTCGAAATGACAGCTAACTGAACCCTGATTGTAGCAGAAGCTGAACCAGAATGAGAGAGTTCCGCTAAAAATTCCAAAATCTCATGGACAGGGGCTGAAAAAGGATCTATGTTCTTAGCCTCTGCCCAGCAAGAAAAACGTTTCCACTTGCTAGCATAAGTTTTCCTAGTTGTGGATTTGTGCGATGAGATGATAATTTCCCGCAGGAAATATTAGGATGCCTGGCTAAGGTTGGATGTGGAGCAACCAAGCTGTGAGCTGGAGTGTTTGAAGGGACGATTCGATGCAGTCTGCCCGACTGATGAATAAGTAGATCTGGAATAGGATCCAGAATCCAAGGCTGCTCGAGAAGGTAATGATGCAGGAATTGGAACCATATCTGTCGAGGCCAGTAAGGGGCAATGAGGATCATTCTGCAACCCAACGCAGTTGCTCTCCGTATGAGTTTGGGTATTAGGGGAAATGGAGAGAAAGCGTAAAGAAGTCCCTGAGGCCAATCGTGGACTAGAGCGTCTCTGGGGGAGTGGCTGGGAAGTGGTAGAAGGGAGAAGAAATTGCTGCACTTGCTGTTGAAAGGTGTGGCGAACAGGTCGCAGCAAGGCTGCCCCCATTTGCGAAAGATTTGTTCCGCAATTACCTGATTCAGAGACCACTCGTGAGGCATGAGAATTGCTCTGCTAAGCCTGTCTGCGATGACGTTGGAACTCCCAGGGATATGCGTTGCGATCAGAAAACGTTGGGAAGAGATCGCCCATTGCCAGAGTCTGAGTGCTTCTTGACATAGAGGATAGGACCTGTTTCCGCCCTGCTTGTTGATGTACCACACCACTGATATATTGTCCATTTGAAATGCAATGGTCCCGGGAGGGAGAGAGTCCTGAAGGGCTGGCAGTGCTAAAAGCACGGCTTTCATATCCAAGACATTTATATGCAAATGATACTCGTGAGGCTGCCAGGTGCCTTGGACTGTCCTGCCCTGATAATGCTCCCCCTCCCACCCTATCAGGGAGGTGCTCGTGGTCACTGTGGCGACTGGAGGGGATAGCACAAATGGTCTGCCCTGGGACACTGATGGGGAGACCATCCACCAAGCGAGGTGCTTCTTGCATGCTTCTGTGATCATAATCTTGTGAGACATGGGAAGCTGTTGGAAGGACCACTGTGTGAATAGAAACCACTGGAGGATTCTCATGTGAAAGCAGGCCAGGGGAACAAAAAGAATTGCTGATGCCATGGAACCCAGTGTTCGGAGGACGAACCTGACTTGAATCGTTTTGCATGTTAATAAAATCTGTACTTGCTGGCGAATTAGTGATACCCTGTCTGATGGAAGGCTCGCAAACATGTTCCTTATATTTAGATTTATGCCTATACAAGTGATATGCTGACAGGGCAACAATGCAGATTTTTCTAAATTTATTGTGATACCTAGCCTGGAGCTAGCTTTGATAGTGTAGTCCCTGGCTTGCAGGAGGTGATGCCTGGTGGAAGCAGTGAAGAGCCAGTCTAGATATGGAAACACCTGGAATCACTGACGTCTCAGGTGAGCCGTAACCACTTCCATGCATTTGGTGAACATCCTTGGGGCTGTGGTGAGACCAAAGGGCAGAGCTCTGAACTGATAATGACTGTCCCCCAGCCAGAAGCAAAGGAATCTTCTGGAGCGCCTGTGCATTTTGATGTGGTAGTACACATTCTGAAGATCTATAGAGCACATCCAATTGTCCTGACCCAGGAAGGGTAGAATGGACTGTAGCGTGACCATCCGAAACTTTGTTCTTTGTACAGATCTGTTTAATCTGCTGAGATCCGGAATGGGTCTCAAGTCCCCTGTCTTTCTTGGTACCAAAAAGAACCTTGAGTAAGTTCTGGATCCGAGCTGGTCTGCCGGGACTTCCTGGATGACTCTTGTGTAGCAGCTTTGAGATCTCTATGGCTGCTTGGTCCCTTAGATTGGGTGGAACATCTGGAAGGGACTTGTTTGACGGTAATGGGGGTTGAGCAAAGGGAATTCTGTAACCTCCGGATATGATTGACTGTACCCACTTGTCTTGAGTTAAATCTTGCCAGGCTTTGGGGTACAGTGAGAGCCTTCCCCAGACTGCCTCCAGAGGTGGGCAACCTTCCAGGGATGTTGAAAGGGCTTCTTAGAGAAGGATTCTCTGCTGCCCTGGTTCTGCGGACCCCCTCTGCCACGAGGGCAGCGTCCGTCATTGTTCCCTCCTCTGCCCCTGGAGATGAACTCACCACATGTGTCAGGCAAGGCTCCCTGGAATTTCCGGAACAACATCTTTCCACTCTTCTGACACTTGGGGTAGGGTCTAGAAGGAGTGGAAAAACAGACTTCCACGGCAGAGAAAGAGTCTTGCCTTCCTGTTCACACCTGGTTAGGGTGTCCTTCACCTGTGATCCGAAGAGAGCAAAACCATCAAAGGGGGTATTGGTGAAAGGGCTCCGCAAAATTACATAGCCGCATCCATGCGTGCCTCCTAAGGGCAACGCCTGTGCCTGCGGCTCTACTCGCACCATCGGCTGCATAAGAAATGAGCCTCATGGAGGAGTTAACTGAATTCAGAGTCGCCAGCTGGGAGGCCACCTTAGCTTGAGCCCCCCTCAGCTGATGGATCTTGGAGGGCATCTCCAAACTCTTTAAGGAGATCCCTCTGCAGGCGGGTGAAATGGCACAAATAATTCAGAGACCTCATGGAGAAGGTCGCTGAAGCAAACATTTGCTTCCCATATCTGTCCATAGTCCTAGACTCCTTGTTAGGGGGATGGACAGATGATGAAGTTTCTGCCAACTCCTACTTTGTGGCTGCTGCTACCACCATTGCATCAACAGGTACGCCCTTAGTCAAAAACTGTTTGTCCTGAGGTGCAGTTATAAATTTAGCAGGTCTCCTGGGGGTTGGTTCCACAGTGTCTGGAGTTGACCACGCCTTCCGAGCCACCACAGACATAAGTGGGTCGAAAGGTGGAAACACCCAGGAGGTGGAAGGTCGAGAACCAAACGCGTCCAGATATACAGACTCATCCTCAGAAAGGGCTAGGGTATTCCAGTTCCCCCTCTGCCTAAGCATTTCCAAAATGTCTGAAAAGGAGACACCTTCAGAGGGGGATCTCGGGGACCCTTCTGAATCCTGTAAGTCAGTATCTGATGTGACAGACTCAGGGGAGTCAACGTACTTCCTCTTACGAGGTGGCTCCTCTGAGTGATCAGGGGAGGCCTCGGAAGAGGAAGAAACACCCAAAGGGGTGCCCTGGAGTGCTAGTTCCCCACGCATGGGGTCTGGAGGAGGAGCAGAGGCAGATGCAGGCACCATAGGGGGAGGAGCCGATGGGGTTGACCGTGGGACTGACTCGGGGGCCAGTACACTCCTCATGACCTCGAAGGCACCCCCGCCTGGAAACAGAGAAGACTCCAGTTCCGAAGAAACTGGAATCCCTCTCCACACCGAGGGGGACTGCTCCAAAGCCGATGTAGGAGCCGAGCTCACCTGTGCCGAAGCTCCGAGGGGGAGAACGGGGTCAGACAAGGGTCCGATGCCACTCACCCCCTCGGAGCCGACAAGGGAGTCCCAGCACTCAGATCCCTCCAAGGACAGTGCCATGGAAGGGATCGGAGCCAACAGAACCGAAGGAGAAGGTATCAGAGCCAATGGTTCCACGACTCTAACCCCAACGAACTCTGGTTCCGAGCTCAAGAGAGGAGTCTGAGGAGGAATATCTGCAGAAGTGGACGGAGCAGACACCTGATGAGGGGGGCTGGACAACATTTTCGATAGGGCCTGCGATTTCAGCAGCCTACTGACCACTCTCTCCAAGTCCTGATCTGAAAGTCTAGAGGACCGAAAGAAGTGAGAGGACTTATGACTGCGCTCCGATTGGAGCAGAGGTGACCGTGGAGCCAAGCGTATAGACTCCAAGGAGGGAGACCTAGATCTCTTTCGGCTCTGAAGTACATGCTGGAGCCGACTGGGAGGGAGGCACATCGGTTCCGGCCAGAGCCGAGGTGGATGGTGGAGTTTCACACAGTGACAGCTAGGAACTGGGAGCCAAAGACTTAGGTTGCTTGGAGGATTTCACAGGCTGAGCCTTGGCCAGTGAATCCTGGGGCTTGAGCAAACCCCAGAGGATTAACTTATTTTTGCGCTCCTGCAAGACTCTTGGGCTGAAAGCATGACAAACCGAACAAGAGTCCTGCAGGTGCACTGCGCCCAGACAATAGACACAAGAAGTCTGACCATCTGTCAGAGACATCTTCTAACAGCATGAGTCACACTTCTTGAATCCGGACACTTTAGTATCCTTGGACATGTTACCACACACACACCAAGGTTAAAACACGCACACACACACACAAGAAAAAACAAGTTAGCAGGTATAACTAATTAAACAATATAAACTATACAGCTAACACACACTGAAACTAAGTAAAGTCTACTACTACAGACACTTCCTAAAAACGTTTTTTTTTTTAAACTAGAAAAAGTAAAAAAAGGGTTAGCCTCTAATTTAAACGGCTACCGCAAAAGGTAAAGGAGGGGGAGGGGTGGGGAAAACTCTCCAAGTAAAACGAGTTTTCAAGAAAAAAACAGGAGGGATAGATGCTATTTAGAGAATATAGCTAGGGGAATAGTGCAACTAAGAAATTAGATACACTATAAAGGATAAATTCTAGTAAAAATAGACAAATACAATAAAGTATACGAGCCTGAGCCAGTAAGAGAACCTTGCAGTCTGAAGAGGCAAACAAGATCTGGGTAACTAGCGCCAGGCATCATGGGATATAGGGTAGCCTCGAGCCAGTAAACTGCTCTCGAGCTATTGAAGATGGCCGAGTCGGAGCAGAGGATCGGCTCCGATCCCAACCAGCAAGAATGAAGGCGAGATAGACAACTTAACATTTGGTAATGCATTAAGCCAGCATTGAATCTGAGGTATCTTCTGCACGACTGTCTTATTGGGACATGCACGTATGCCTCTTTTAGGTCTAAAGTCACCAGGCGAAGCATTCTTGCCCAGCATGGGCAGAAGCTGTTGCAAAGTCAGCATTTTGAATTTTGGAATGTCCAGGTATGCATTTCAAATCGATAAATCCAGTATTGGCTGCCAGGCCTTGTCCTTTCTGGGTACCAAGAACAGTCTTGAATAAAAACCTTGTTCTTTTTCCTGTTCTGGTACTGCCTGAATGGCCCCATATCCATGAGGGACATAACCTGTTTCTATGCCTCTGTCCACTGATTTTTTTGGCAGATCTGGCCAACCATTTGCCATTGGCAGAGTGTGGAAATGGAATCTGTATCCCTGTGATACAATGTTTAGCACCCAGTCCTGGGTTATTAACTGCCAATTTTGAGCAAAAAGTGCTAATTTTCCCCCTATGGGTGCTGCCAAAAGTTAAGTGCTTGGTGCAGGCAGAGGGAAGTCAATGGAATTGCTTTCTGTAGGTTTGCACTTTATCTCCTCCAGATTTGGAGGTGGAAGCACCCCATTGCTTTGACCTGTATGAATCTTGCGCCTGGTATCTGGAACCCTTAGGGCGTCTGGATTTGCCCCTTTGAGCTTTGTCTGACACAGGAAAGGACCAATTTGTTGTAGGCCAGTGTCTACTGAATCTTGGTGGCTGCACTTGCAAGAAGTCTTTAACAGTTTGCATAGACTTAGCTTTGTCTTCCATTTTCTTTAAAACCTCTTCTGCCTTAATACCAAACAGAGAATCATGCTGTAAAGGTGCATCTAGCAATTTAGCTTTAACATGATCAGGCAAATTTTGTTCCTTTAACCAGGCATGCCTCCTAATCACAGAACCAGTAACTGCGGCCCTGCAGGAGGCCTCTAAGGAATCAAAACCACATCGCAAAGTATGCTTTCCAACTTATTCAGCTGCATGCAAGAAATCCTGCAAATCTTTATTTTCTGCACATTCTGAAATCATCATCATTTTCTGTTTCAGCAATCGCATAACATGTTGGTACTTAAGCATATGAAATTGATAGTTTAAGGCCCTGATGGCCAAGGTTGCAGATGTATCAACCTTTTTTCCCCATCTGTCCAGTGCCCTTGAATCTCTGTCAGAGGGGGTAAGATTTTTTTGCTGTTGAGGCCTTAACTCCCTTTGGACCCTGTGAAATAGTTTCAGGGTCAACAGCAGGGTTTCTAAATAAAAATTTATGAGAGTCAGGGATCCTGTAGTATACATGTCAGGCTTAATAGGAGCAGGAGGTAAGGAATCAGGGGTCAGGCTTGACTCCGAAACCACATCATCCACAATGTCTAAAACAGGGGGAATGGCTAAAGGTCTGTGCTGAGGGAGAAGGAGGAAATCCCTGAGCCTCTTTTTTGATTCTGAGAAGTCTTGACTCTCCCAGTGAAAATGCTCCCTCAAAGTATGCAAGGTTTCTCCAAATGAATAATCCTCAGGAGAAGATGCAGATGGAATACACTCCTCAGCATCAGAATCCTCATAGGGAGGTATAGATAATTCCTGATCAGAAGAAATAGAAACCTGATCTGAAGATTCATAATTAGTGTCTTGCCTAGGCCTCTTATCTGGAGGGGGATGGGTACCCCTCAAAGGTAATAAGGTTTTCAGCCATTTTGATCATCTGTTTTTTAGGCATAAAGGCCTGTGCACGTGGCTCATGCGTCAGTTTTTTAGTTTTAGAAGTTGCTTTTGTCTTTGGTCTTGTAGCTGTCGTCGGTTTGATATACAAATGTTGAGGTCTGAATACACCCTCAAAAGCCGGTGCCTGCTCAGCGGCTCCGGACCCATCCGAGGGAGATACATCCGTCGGTCCAATACCTTGAGTATCTTGTGGCATTCCAGGCTCCACATGGGTGTCGGTAGAGGCCTGCGACTTGAAGGTAGCAGGTATCCGGGGCTGCAAAAGCACCTCACTGAGTACCAGCGACTGGCTTAGGAGAAGCTTCGTCATCGGTTTTGGATCTCTACTGCCTTTCTCTGTCCTTTTCTTTGCGTTTTTTTATGTACTCCGGTATTCAAATTGCTATCCGACATTTCTGGGTAGTTAAATCTGTTTCCAAAATACGCTGATGCAAAAATATACCGACACTTAATGCATTGGTTAAATCTAGCACAAAACCGACAGCCAGCCACTTTGTGATCAGGGCCTAGGCAAAGAATACAGTATAAATGGAAATCCTTAATGAGGTATTTGCTTCCCACAAGTAATACAATTAACTTTTTCTGACATCGCTAAAAAGCAAGAAAAAAGTTTCCCCAACGGGGTACTTAGCTTTAGTGAAGACTTCGGTTCTGAAACACAAACTGCAATATTTCAATAGTCGGCCGACCGGCACTTGCCAAATGCTTCTGCTTCGGGCACCGCACGGCAAGAAAGACTGAAGAAAATGGCGTCGGCTGCATGTTTTATACCCCTGACGTCATAGAAGAGGAGACAGCAACCGACGCAGGGCCCAACACTTAGGAATTCAGGCCGACTGAGGGCAACCTGCCAGCAGATTACCCAAATGTAATGACTGCAACAGTGAAACACGAAGAACATCCCATTTTCAGCGGAGGTCTGGGGAGAAAAGCTCCAGAAGCATGTCTTTGGAATGTGGGAGAAAACCACAGTACATTGAGGAAAACCCATGCGAATGAAGGGAGGACAAGCGGACTCTGCAAATAAGGCACCCCAGCTGAGAAATGAACCGGAGAACCTCTTGCTGTGAGGCAACATCTTTAACCGCTGCACCACTCAAACAGAGCATCTGGGCAATTCAAAGCCTGAGAAACTTGTTTAGAAAAATAAAGTGACTCAGCATTCCTAACTTCAGAATGACATGGAGCAAAATGATAGTCAAGAGTAAATTTATCTTCTATGGCACCTGTTCGATGCCACCTATGCTCATTTCTAAGGCCAGCCTTCCTTAAAGGCACAACACAAGAAATTAATGAAGGTTGTCATGGGGCAAGTTTTACCAGATAAAGCTGGGCTGGGGCAAGTAAATCAACAGTAAAATCAACAGTAGATAGTAACAAATAATTTTATGTAGTAATAAGTTTGTCCAGGTCATCCAATGAAGAAAATAAGTGAAGAACAGAAGAAAACGAGTCCGTAGCAATTAAAGAAATCAGGCAAAATGAAATTAAGGAAACTTTAAGAGGGCAAAAAACTGGGTACACAACATTAAAACCAACAACAGAAATGGTTGTACCAAGTCATGGGGCTAATCAAAAAATTAGATACAGAAACTTCAAGCTGAAAAACAAGGTCAAGAACATGACCTTGAAAATGTGATGAAGAATCAATGTGCTGTTTAAAATCAAATCCATTAATAGACAAAAAGTCTTGAACAAAAATTATAGATGTATCATCAGCTCTGATTTTAAATTCACCAATGATCTGCTAAAAATGGGTCCTGTGCCCAGTCTGACTTTCCCATTAAGCACAGACAATAACTAAGGAAGCAAAGGAAAGGTCTACTATGGCAATGAGAATTAAGAGCATCCACAGTTGCCTAGACTAGAAGGGATTCATCACAATTCTTTTTGGAGAGTCCTTCTGAATATTTAGAATGACCCTAGATATCAGTGAAAGGGGTTAAAATATCAGCAGAAACATTCCCATCTGAGGGAATGAAAAAACATCTATTTTCCAGGCCTGTTTCCAAGGAATCCTGGACCAATATTGTATACAAATACAAATAAAATAATAAATAAACCACGTTTGTCCAGCTTTATACAGTGTCAATATCAGTATAAAAAGGTAATGACTGTGCACAGTATATGCTAGCCACTTTATTTACTTATGTATTTATTTATTTATTTGACATTTGTTGACCAGGAGTGTTCAACTGAGCAAAAGTCCTTTTTCAGCGGAAGCCCAGGGAGAAAAACACCACAACAGCACATACGACTAGTAACAGACAAAATATTCTAAAGAATACAAGTGACTATCTTACAGCAAGTAAAACAAACATTAAGTAGCAATACAAGCTTGTATGAAGCAGGAGGAAGACAATGTTCCACGTATCTAGGTGATCAGGACCAAACCCACTAATCAAAAACAACTGTCTTCTATTAAAGGGCACAAGATGATGTGGCCACTCTGCCATAAACACCATGATGTTCCATCATCCAGGTTATTGGAAGTAAAAACAATTTTGAGGTTGTTGCAAGACTGGGGTGTTTATTTTAGGAAAAAAAAGAAAACATGCTGAAAAAGTCAGCCTTTATGTAACTTGGAAAAATCCCCCATACTCAACTCTTGGAAGACAAGCAATGTAATGACATTCTGAAGGCTTGGACAACAGAAATCCCACACAAGATTATTCCCACCCAGCCCCAAACATCTCTCTCCTTCTGCATCTATCAAGCACTGGGGCCAAGTTAGGTGGGTAAGAAATGGAACCTGTAACTATGTGACTGTCAAGAAAGTTTCAGATGACACTGCCAAAACTCAAACTCTAGTTAAAAAAAAAAAAAAAAGACTTTGGAAGATTATACAACAGCAAATGAAAAGCAGCTGGAATAACAGAAGAATTAAGTGACCAATCTGAGGAGGTGATATGTCTAAAGAAATCGGGAATATAAAATGAAGGAAAGCCCGACAGATATTGAAGGCATTAATTTGAAGAAATCTTTCAGAAAAAAACAGCATATCTATAGAACAGAGCACAAAGAAAAAATCTCATTCTTGAGGGAACGGACTGTACTAACTTCTTGAGGGAACGGACTGTACTAACTCTCTGAAGGCACAAATAAATAACTAGACTGATGTTCCACAGGAGGATCTGTTAACTGAGAGGGAACACTGCATATATAACTATCCTAATTTAACCTCTAGAAAGAAGTTGTAATCCATATGAGTTAAAATGCACTCATACCAAAAGGAGGAGATGCTTTTGACAAAATTATTATAAAATGGAAAACTATTAAACACTGTTTATTGCGGAATCTCAAACTTACTAAATAAAA